>NW_007029546.1:0-1247 GCF_000164805.1 Carlito syrichta | reverse complement strand
CTTGAGCCCAGGAGTTCCAGACAAGGATAGGCAACAAAGAAATACCTCATCTCTGTAAAAATAAAAATAAAAAAAATTTGCCGGCCATGGTGTTGCGAGCACGTAGGCCCAGCAACTCGGAAGGCTGATATGGAAAGAATACCTGTGCTCAGGAGGTTGAGGCTGTGGAAGCTGACTGTGCCAGTGAACTCCAGGCTGGGCAACAGAGTGAGACCCTGATTCAAAACACACACACACACACACACACACACACAGAGGAACTTCTACATTATTTCATTTAGCAACAGAAATATCCTTGTAGTCACAATTCAGTAGTAATGTTAAAATATAAGAATTAAACATTAGATCTGCAGTAAATACCATAAACATTACTATCTTTAATTCTATTTTTTTAAAAACTACATTTAAACTAGCTAGTTAACTTTACTGCTAGCATTACTAGTTTAATTTTATTTCATCACTGTAAAATTCAGAGATAATCACAAACTTGATGGCAGAGTTACTACATGCCCTGGGACATAAATGATTTAAGCTGCCCCTGGCAGAATACGAGCATCTACTTCGTGAAGGAATAAAGTTGGTTTCTTGCCCATATCTTATTATCCACAGTGGTTAAATAGTAAAGGACTTCACCAGGATTCAATTTTCCAGTTCTACCCTGATACCCACTAAATGATACGTTAGTAATGGGTTTGCTAGTCACTGATAAGTCACTAAGATACACAGAAACAATAGTATACCTTTCAACTTATAAAACGAAAGCAGCAGCCATTATATGAAGTATTTAATAGAATTTTTCTAAGAAAATCTATTTTTCTTCTTCTAACCATTTTTTCCAGAGCAAATTTAATGTTGTTCCAGATAAAAGAAAATGAATAGAACTTAAATTACAATAATAGCTATTTCAGGACAGAAAACTCAGTTTTAAAGATGAACAAACTTCCTCTGTCGCATGGCTGTTACTCTCCATATCAACTGCCTCCACCAGCTAGAACTTTTTCCCTTTTAGCATTTAATTCTACATATGTGGAAGTCCCTTAGTGTCAGAAAATCTTGTAATCATAAGATTTAGGTTAGATTTTTATCATGAGGTTCAACATCATTTTAAAGCATATGCCTTTTATTTAAAACTCAATGGTATGATATATACATCTCTCTCTATATATGTGTATATATATAAATCACAGCATGTTTTCATTTAATTCCACCACAAACTTGAAACACAATGATAAACAAATCAACCTTTT
>NW_007029545.1:0-1069 GCF_000164805.1 Carlito syrichta | reverse complement strand
TCAGAGTGAGACTCCAACTCAAAAAAAAAAGCAATATATATATATATATATATATTGTTGCACTGGTATGTGACAGTCTTGGTGAATTTATTTATCATTTCTTATAGTTTGACTATAGATTCTTTTGGTTTCTCTACATACATAGTTTTGTCATCTGTGAATAATGAAAGTTTTTTTCTCTTCAGTCTTTATACTTTTTACTCCCTTTCTTCCTGAGTGCCTTTCATTTTCTTATTCTGTCTCACTGACCTGTTGAAGACCTCCAATACAATGTTGAATAAAGTGGTCAAGACAAGTACCTTTGTTTCTTCCTAATATTAGGGATAAGACTTTCAATATTCACAGTTAAGTATACTGTTTGCTGTAGGTTTTTGTGTGTATTTTGTATCAATGCTTAAGAGTTTCTATTCCTAGTTTGCTAAGTAGGTTTTTTTAAGATGACAAATGTATGTGGAATTCTAACATGCTTTTTCTATGCCCATCAAGATGATTATATCCTTTCTCCTTTAATTTTTTAATGTGGTAAATTACGTTAATTTATTTTACTATTGATTAATTTTTTTTTTCTGATTAGGGCCATAAGTTGCTACTGTTGACGTGCCTAGTGATTTTTTATTGGATGCTGGACATTACAAATGCTATATATATTGAATTTTGGATTTTGTTGTCTTCCTGTAAAGAGTGTTGAAATTGTTTTTGCAGGTTTTATGTGTAAATTATATCTTTTTTTAATGTTTGTTTTTAAGCTTTGTTATGCAGATGTAGAGTACCTTTACTGTAGGGCTAGCTTAGCTCTGTCACTAAACAGTGACCCTTCTGTGGTCTCTGTTGGATGCCCCAGATTTTCAATGAAGTATTTCTACTTGGGCTGGTAGAAATTTAAACATTTTCTATTTCTGTGTGAGCTCTAGGAATTGTTTAGTAGAGCTCCCAGGTAGTTGTCCTTTGATTGGTCTCATGAATTTCTACCATATGCATTTGCATATAAGTATTCAACCAAGACTTGAGGGAATTCCTCCCCTTTGGATTCTGAAGCTCTTTTTTTTTTTTTTTTTTTTTGAGTTGGGTT
>NW_007029544.1:0-1071 GCF_000164805.1 Carlito syrichta | reverse complement strand
GGGGTTGGGGACCCCTGGATTAGGGGGCTGGGACTTTGAGCCACTTGATACCAGCCTGACATAAGCCTGACCACCCAGAAATGGAGGAGGGCTGAATACTGAATTAAATCACATGGCCAATGAGTCAGTCAATCATGCCTACATAATGAAACCCCAATTAAACACTCTGGACACAAAGTTCCTGTGAGCTGCCCTGGTTAATAATAATTACCTGTGCGAATTCTTACACATCAATGTACTGAGAGGCTGATGCAAATTGGCTTCATAGAGAGAAAGCTTTGTGTTTGGGACCCTCCCAGACCTTGTCCTATGCATCTCTACTTTTGGCTGATCCTGATCTTTTTTGACTTTAAGTATAGTGCTTTCCTGAGCTCCGTGAATCATTTTAGTGAATTACTGAGCGTGAGGAGGTAGTAAGAAATCTTGAATTTGTATCCAGTTGGTCAGAAGTAGAGGTGACCTGGGAATTCTCAAGCTTGAGTCTGGTGTCTGAAGTAAGGGCAGTTTTGTAGAGGTCTATGCCCTTAATTTGTAAAGTTTGGCTTAATTTAGGTTAGTTAGTATCAGAAGTCATTGTATTAACAAAAACATTTTTAAAAAACAAAGATGAAATAAATACTTTTTCAAATACAAAAGCTAAATGAAATTTTCAACAGTAGACTACACTATAAGAAATGTTTGTAAAAATGTCCTTTATGCAGAAGCAAAAGGATATTAGGTGGAAATATGGATTTGCACAAAAGAATGAAGCACAATGGAAAAGTGAAAAAAATGTATAAGTTTTTTTTCTTATTATTTAAATCTTTTTAAAAAGCAGTAAGTGAGCAGCCCCCTCGGGTCCCCTCCCACTGTTGGGGCTTTTCTGTTCTCTCAATAAATCCTGCTTTCGGCCGGGCTTGGTGGCTCAGCCCGTAATCTCGTGCTTTGGGAGGCTGAGGTGAGTGAATTGCCTGAGCCCGCGGGTTCAAGATTCGCCTGGGAAACTTGGCAAGACCTCATCTCTACAACAAATTAAAAAAAATTAGCCGGGTGTGGTAGCACGCGCCTGTAGTTCCAGCTACTTGGAAGGCT
>NW_007029543.1:0-1136 GCF_000164805.1 Carlito syrichta | reverse complement strand
CCTACCACCTGACAGTCAGAGAGAAAGGATCAGCCACTAGAACCTTCACCCTTCCTCACTGTCAGTCTGCAAGTGTGGGGAAAGGTTTCTTAGCAAAAAAAAGTGTGCAATTGAATGAGTAGGGCTTGAGATTTAACAAGAACCCTAGTTTCAATCTCTGTTCTATTAGGCATGTAGAAGTTACCTTAATCCATCTGATCTTTTTTGTCTCCTCAGATGGAGATAAGAATACTTGCTTATAGTGCTGTTGTGGTGGTACACATAAAGCATCTTGCACAGGGCTTAGCTCACGGTAGGTACTTGGTAAATTTTATTTCCCTGCCCTTTGCAGAGAGGCATGAGAAGCTCTAGTACTACGAGATCAAACAATGACCTCATCCAGTCACAAGTATATCCTTTTTCCCATTCAAGTGCTAATCTACTCAGGAACCATGACCATGGTGACAGCGTTCTTTTGGCTGATGAAAGTAATGTCATTTACAAAGGGGACAGTGGCCAGAGCCTAGGAAGGATCGCCACAAGAAAAACAGGGATAAGCATATTATAGGATTTCCCTGTACTTACTGAAATAAGACCAGTCTGCCTACATAAATGTGAGGGTTGAGGAAAAACAAGAGGGAAGGAAGGCCTGAACTCTAGCAATGTGAAAGCCCCTAAGACACAGGGAGTAGAACAGTCAGGAGAGAGATTAGAGAAACATCTAATCTACTAGACGGATCTGGGGCAGGGGTGGGGCAGAGGAAAGGACACTCCCAGCAACTAAGTAACTCCCATTAAAGGGATTTTAGAGAAGAGATATAATAACTCCCCTAAATTCCACAAGCAGGCAGAGAGAGAAATTTGAATGCAGAGCAAGAGTGATGAAGATGGCTACACTTCCACTACTCTCCCAGAAAAAAAGATTACATATAGAGCTACCTTTATGAAGATATAAGGGAGTGAGGAATGGGGATAGTGAGCTAAATGGAGAAGAACTTATGAAGGGTCAAGAGTCAGCTGAGGGAAGGAAATAACGTGGGCAGTCTGGGGGACTTAGAGCTAAGAGGAGGACCTTAGGAGGAAGCTAGAGTATCACTCACTGCTGTGATAGAAGGTTTTTTCCCATCCCCTGCTGGGGGGTGTGTAACATCTGCTCC
>NW_007029542.1:0-1199 GCF_000164805.1 Carlito syrichta | reverse complement strand
TCATAGGTAACCAAGCTAAAAGTTTGCAGGTAAGACCTGTATTATTTTATATTCCCAATGAATATGACTTCTGCATAAAAACATTTTGTTAGGGTTATCATTTTATAGTATGTCATCTGTCTTCCCAGCTACGTTTATTACCTTCATGTAAAGACAGAGAAAGTAGAATGTACCATGTATTCAAAATAATTTTTCTTTAACCATAGCATATTCTAGAATCTCATGCTAATATATGAGAGAGGCTTCTCAAATGTCATGTTTCCTATAGTTGCTGAGTATTTCCCTGTTATCTGTGCTGTCTGCACAATGTGGGCAGCTGCAGAGACACTGTCAGTCTCATGAAATGTCCATTTATCAGTGCCACTGATGGCATGAAAGAGTTAGTTAGTATAATGGTTAAGAATCTGGATGGAAGCAGTGGCTCACACCTCTAATCCCAGCACTTTGGGAGACCAAGGTAGGATAATTGCTTGAAACCAGGAATTTGAGACCAATTTGGGCAACATAGCAAGACCTCATCTGTACAGAAAATAAAAAAAAATTAGATGTGCACCTGTGGTGCCACCTACTTAGGACGCTGAGGTGGAGGGATTTGTCCAGGAGGTTGAGGTTATTTATTATTAAAAAATAAATAGCCTTATATGTTCCCTAGTGAACATGCCATCCAAAATGTGTGCTGCTTTTTTTCTTAAAAACCAGTAAAGCTAATGTTTTTCAAGTCATGATTATACATGAAGAGCATGCAAGCTCTGGATCCAGCTTTTCCACTAGAGATGACTGTTGTGCTCTTTACAAACCTTGGAGAACTAGTAAAGAGTTGCATTAGATTGTTTTGGGGTGTGTGGTCAGCCTTTCCTAGGACTGACTCAGTGGACAGCAATCAATTAACATACCAAGATACATAAGGTAAATTGAATGCAATATAATACTGATTCTGAATCTGTATGGAAAGGCTGTTATGAATCAGTGTTGTAGGAATATCCTGCATTGGCTTAGTTAGTACTTCTTAGGTAAGAAAACCAATGTTTCTCTCGCTCCTTTCTTTCTTTTTTTTCTTAGAGTCTCACTGTCACCCAGACTGGAGTGCATAATCACAACTCAGTGCAGTCTCAACTTCATAGTCTCAGTGATCCTTCTACCTCAGACTCCTGGGACTACAGGCATATGCCACCATGCCTGGCTATTTTTTTTATTTTTTG
>NW_007029541.1:0-1520 GCF_000164805.1 Carlito syrichta | reverse complement strand
AAGAGCCCTGTGGGACGCGTTCCCGGTCAAGACTGAAAGATGGCTGTGTCTGTTGTTTCGTGAACACATCCCGAGTTACACAGCCGAGTCTCGGGGCTTCCCCTTCCAATTGGGTGGTTATAGAAAGAGTAAGCGCATGGGGAGTCTCTCCACGGCACCCCTAGGCTCAACCGTCTCTTGAACTGTCTTTATCCATTGACAAGTTCTCCTAAGCACCCAAAACAGAGCCTGGCTCCATACTCTACTCTCCAGGCTCTTGGCAACACGCGTTTAAGGCGCACTTAGACAAAGACAGCCGGTCTATCGCTGGAAACGAGCGAAACTCCATTAACAAGGAGGCAATCATGGCTATGATAGAATTTGTAATATTTCAAGATTTGGGGATTCCCATAGTTTCCAAGATCACAGCACTGGAACTGCTTGCAGACAAAACACACAAGAGGTATTCAATTAATAGTCTAGGGTGCATGTATCAAGGTAGGATTTTAAAGAGCTGCACATACGTCAGTTCTGGCTTAGACCCCAAACATATCAACACCTGGAACGCAGCTTCCAAATACAAAACAAAAGAGAACAACCAAACGCCCTGGAAAGCAATGGCCACAAAGCTCATGCACTTGACCCCTGGTAGAAAGTTCAACAGACCCAGTAATAATTAAGCACCTACTGTATTTAAGACACCGTCCACTGGTCTCCGTCAATCCTCAACACACATGAGCACAGGTACCGGGAGGGCCAGTTCTGACTGTGCCCTGCCTCAGGTCACAAACACTGCCACACTGAAACAAGGACAGGCTGGCAGGTGACTAACGGGCTCCATATTGCGCCCATGATGAGCCTGTCCATGGCCTGACGTACCAGGCTGAGGAGCTGGGACTTGACCGCAAAAAGATGCCAGGGATTTCTCAGGTGAATTGGCAGGCAGAGCAAGGCCAGCTCTCTTTAAGAGAGTAGATGGTGTCCGCAGTCCTCACCCACCAAGTGCTCAACAAACATGCATTGAATGAAGAATGACCGTGTGATAAAAGCAACCACTCAGTGAAGCCTGGCCATTTAGCCTCCCATACGACTTCAGGTGGTGGGCAGGGAAGAGGACTCTGAGCCCCACAGACCCCAGTTACCCACTGGCCGCACCACTGTGCGTGGGCGCACACGGGCAGCACAGCCACCAAGCCTCTTTGAACATCGGTGCCCGGGCCATGAACACAGGAGGAACACCTGCCTCTAAGGTCCCTGGGACAAGAAACAAGCTTCCCCCTTGTGAGGACACACATGAGATGCTCAGCATCTCGGACATTGCTCTTAGCTGATCTCCCAGTGGGCTAACGGCAGGAGCGAGGGGGAACTTGTTGGAAGCCGCGAGAAATGGGAAGGAGACCTGGCTCGGTGGCTCAGCCTCCCTCCCAGCACATTGGGAGACTGAGGCTAGTGGGCTGCCTGAGCCCATGGGTTCGAGACCAACCCGGGCAACTTGGCGAGACCTCATCTCTACAATAAATCAAAAACTAGCCGGGTGTGGT
>NW_007029540.1:0-1687 GCF_000164805.1 Carlito syrichta | reverse complement strand
CCATCTTGTATATTTCTGCCCAATCAAGCCTCTTGATGATTCACATTTACCTAAAAATCAGTAAAGCAGAGCTGCCTAACTAAGTCAAGTCAATCCATAGAAAATGACTTTGGATTTAAACCACAAAGTTTGAGGATACTTTTTTATGCCTTAATAGTTAACAAGAAAGAAATCTGATGGCAGATGTGAAGTTATGCTTCCAGACAAACCTGAACTATGTGATGCTGGATCTAAATCTGGTAAGGTTGAATTTGCAATGGCTTCAAGGAGATGGTTAAAGAAAACTGCAAGGATAAGAAGAAAATTATTATTGGAAGTTAGAGAAAAAGTGAACTGTGTTGTGGAGAAGAAGAGAGAAAGGCAATACTTTTTTACCACAATTTGTGATAACTTGAAAAACAAGTGGGCGTAGTGGCTCACACCTGTAATCCTAGAGCTTTGGGAGGCAGACATGGGAGCATTACTTGAACCCAGGAGTTCAATACCAGCCTAGGCAATGTAGCAAGACCTTGTCTGTATAAGAAACACAAAAATTAGCCATACATTTTGGTGCATGCCTATAGTCTCAACTACTCAGGAGGTTGACTTGGGAGAATTGCTTGAGCCCAGGAGTTTGAGGCTATAGTGAACTGTGATCATGCCACGGCACTTCAGCCTGGGTGACAGTGACCCCTCAACTTAGGGAAAAAAAAGAAAAATAGAAAAATATACATGTGAACTTGGTCAATGAAATCTTCAGGAAGAATGTAGAACTTTCCATCTAGTTTATTTAAGCTACAAATGATAATTCATGGATATTTAGAAAAAAACTAAAGAAGGAATTACCTAGTTTTCAAATAGCATTTAGAAAACATTTCTAAGTCAAGTTTTGCTGGGCTCAACAATGAAACTATTTCTTATTGCCAGTCTCTCCTAGAAAAAAGGTTTTTATATAACAAAACGACCTTAGGGAAAATATTGAATCCACTTTTTGCCAATAAAACATGATTTCAGCATCAAGATCTCAAGGTGCTGCTGTAAGATCCTCTGTTAAGACCTCAAAACCATTCTGACTGGAGTTAGGTGGTATCTCAGTGTAGTTTTAATTTGCATCTCCTTGATGATTAGTGAGGTTGAACATTTCTTCATGTGTCTGTTGGTCACTTGGATGTCTTCTTTTGGGAAGTGTCTGTTCATATCTTTTGCCCACATTATAATAGGGTTGTTTGTGTTTTTCTTTTCAGCACGTTTGAGTTCCTTGTAGATCCAAGATGTTAGGTGTTTGTTAGACATGGGCTTGGCAAATACTTTTTCCCAGTCTGTGGGCTGTCTCCCTGCTCTCTTAATGGTTTCTTTGGCTTAGCAGAAGCTTGTCAGTTTAATGAGATCCCATTTGTCTATCTTATCTCTTATGGCCTGTGCATTTCGGGTTTTGTTCAGGAATTGGATGCCAGTTCCAATTTCCATAAGGGTGTGTCCCACATTTTCTAAGGTTCTTATGGTTTGAGGTTTTACATTGAGGTCTCTGATTCATTTGGAGTTAATTTTTGTGTATGGGAATAGATAGGGATCTTGTTTGAATCTTCTGCATGTGGTCAGCCAGTTTTCCCACGACTATTTACTGAATAAATTCTCCTCTCCCCAGTGGTAGGTGATGGAGGCTTTGTTGAAGATGAGTTGGTTGAGAAATTGAGGTTTTGCTTCTGGA
>NW_007029539.1:0-1149 GCF_000164805.1 Carlito syrichta | reverse complement strand
GACACTGTGTGTGTGTGTGTGTGTGTGTGTGTGTGTGTGTGTGTGTGTGTATTTTTTAAGATTTTGAACCATTGCTCCATTATTGGCAAGCCTCAAAAAAGTTAGTAAAATGCTGAAAATGTGGTATAAAGTGAATGATTTTTAAGACTTTTTAATGAAAGCACAGAATTGACAATGGATTTAGTATCCACTTTCCACTTATCAATTAGTTTGATCAACTACAAACTTGCCTAATCTTTTTCAGTAGCCTGAACTTGCTAAGAGCATGTTTGCACATCTCTTTCATGATGGAATTTGACAGACTATTTTGAGTAGTAGCTTAGATTTAATGAAACACAGTAAGCGATTGAATCATGGAAATTTCTGACAACAGAGTCTGACATATAGAAAGCTCCCACAAAAGTAGCTATTATTGATTTAGTTTCTTTTTCCAGGAGATGGATTATATTTCAGATGGGTTTCTGAATTTGGTAATATTTACCTATTTCAAGTTTAATTGGAAGCTCTCCTTGTGCATCTCAGTACAATAATTTTCAGAATTCATTATTAATTGTTTTTCTGTTTTTCACTTGAGACTTTAGATTTTCCCTTTCCTTCTGCATTTTATCATAACTTAGAGCAGAACTCTGGACCTTTACAGCTGGATGACTGCTGAGGACAATGTTCAACATGTTTACTTCATTATTTTAATTGGGTCATATCGTTATACTTGAGGATCTCAGTCCAAAGCCTTTTTGTATAATAATGTGCTTTGTTTCCTCCAAATTCTTACATGGACAGGAAGGGAAAATGAATATTAGGATCTTTGGATGATTCAGATGCACATGATTTCAGCTTGAGAGTTGATTTTTATCCTCATAATGATATTAAGGAAACTCACCATACTGAGTAGAACATTGACCAGAAATAATTTTAGTACTAAATGGTACCTTTAGTACCTCTTTTAATTAGTCTCAATTAGACTGACAAGGCTAATAAGCAGTTTAGTTATTTTGGGAATATTGCACAATATAAAATATATACTTGACCAACTTCCCGAGAATACATGAGGAAGATAATAGCAAAAGGAAGGCAATTATGGATCAAAGATCACAGAGTGTGTCTGAAGGAAGCAGAGGTAATAAATGTCCTCAGGTACTTTTTGGTAAG
>NW_007029538.1:0-1213 GCF_000164805.1 Carlito syrichta | reverse complement strand
CGGGCTCAGGCAATCCTCTCACCTCAGCCTCCCAAAGGCGCGGGATTACAGGCTGAGCCACCGAGCCCGGCTAGTTGTGCATTCCTGCATGGGTTAATATACATACATGTTTTTTCAAGCTCTGTTCGCTGAGGAGCTATAGATGATACCCAGTGACAATAAATACATTTTGTGCCCAGATTTTTGTTTCTAAATAAAAGGAACCAGGGTTCCCTGGAGAAGTGACTGATTCCAGGCTTAGGCAGGGAGAATACATGAAGAACCTAGAACATTTTGAATTGCCAGAAAGTAAGGCTGTGCTCAAGAGAGGATGGGAGCATGGCAAAAACGGGCAGGAGCCAGCCTCAAAGGGCTCCCCGTGGCCAAAGCTGCAACAATTTGATCAGTAAAGCAAATAATGACAGCATTATATTATAATCCTGAATAAAATAAAATAAATATTCATAAGTCCATACTCATAAATAAGTAAACAAATGAATGAGAAAGGACAGCAATTTTTTACAGAGAATTTCCACTACTTATAATAATAAATGAGAGAATTATAGACTAATAAGAATCAATTGATTAATTTATGAGGGGAATAGAAAACCACCCTTAGGCAAGCACTACAGTAATAATTATCTCAGGCACAGTCCATTAACTGATGTTAGAATTAGAGGGCAAAAACTTGAGGTGAAATAAGGTAATGGCACAGCCTTGAAGGATCTTCTCCAAGATATTTAAAAGGGAAAAATAGAAACTTAACAGTGGAGAAACCCAGCAGATCCCACCTTCCCCAAGTGACCAAGGTTAATATCACCAGTGAAAAGGCATAGCAACATATCCCACTAACAGGATGCATTGAGGGCATGTTACATTTGTGATATTTTTGGCAAAATGGGTAACTTCAATCTAGAGAAAATATCAGATAGACCCCCAAAATTGAGAACATTCTACAAAACACCCGACCAGTACTTTTCAAAAGTGTCAAGATAATGAAAGACAAGAAAAGACTGAGGAAACATCATAGACTGAAAGAGACCGAGGAGACCCGAAAACTAAATGCAGTGTAGAATCTTGAATGGATTCTGAAGAAGAAAAGGGATGTTAGATAGTTCAGCAGACAATTAGTGAAAATTTAATAAGGTCTGTAGAATGTATAGTGATATTGTATCCATGTTATTTTCCTGATTTTAATAATTGTACTATGGGTGATGTAAGATGTTAAACACTT
>NW_007029537.1:9678-10897 GCF_000164805.1 Carlito syrichta | reverse complement strand
TTGCTTCCAGGTTCCTGCTATTGTGAACCGTGCTGCGATAAACATATGTGAGCAGGTATCTTTTTGATAGAGTGATTGGAGTTCTTCAGGGTATATTCCCAGTAGGGGGATTGTGGGGTCCTATGGGAGGTCAATATTTAGAGCTTTTAGGAATCGCCATGCTGTTTTCCACAGAGGTTGCACTAGTTTGCACTCCCACCAACTGTGTAGAAGTATTCCCTTTTCGCCACACCCTCTCCAGCAACTGTTATTTTTTGAGTTATTGATAATTGCCATTCTGACTGGAGTTCGGTGGCATCTCAGTGTGGTTTTGATTTGCATCTCCCTGATGATTAGTGAGGTTGAACATTTCTTCATGTGTCTGTTGGCTTCTTGTCTTGACTTGTAGACAACAACTATCTTGCTCTGTGCTCATGTGACCTCTTCTTTGTCAACAGTGGGGAGTGTCTTAGTATCTCTTCTCATAAAGACAATAATACTATTGGTTCAGGGCCTCACCTTATCAATTCATTTAAGCTGAATTTCTTTCTTGGAGACCCCATTTCCAAACACAGCCACACTGTAAGATAGGCCTTCAACATATGATGGAAAGACACAAACCTTGTCTATAAGGACACAGTTCACTCAAAGTTAACATTCTATTTATTTTTAATATGTACATCAAATAGTGTGGCTATTACCAAAATCAATTTTGTAACATGTTCATAACTTCCCAAGAAAAAACACACATCTGCTAACAGCCACCCACCTTTTTTCCTCGGTGCTTCTCCCCCAAGTCCTTGGCAATCATTTTTGTGTTATTTTCCTATGGATCTGCCTATTCTGAACATTCTATATAAGTGATATAATACAAAATGTGGTCTCTCATGGCTTTCTTTTTTCACTTAGCATGATGTTTTAATTATCCATCCATGTTGTAGCATGCATGAGCATTTTATTAGTTTTTTTATGAACAAATAATATTGCTTTACATGAATACTCTGCAATTTGGTTATATATTCATCAGAGTTTGGACATTTAGGTTGTATTGTGGCTGTTGTGAATGACGATATAGTTTTTGCATGAACACATGTTTTTATTTTTTTTGACTACATTTCTAAGTTTGGAGTGGAACTGCTGGTTCACAGGGTAACTTCATCTATCCTTAGATTTTTGAGAATTTATTAGTGAATTCTGAAGTCTAGAGCTTTATTTGAGAGACATTTTAAAACTTATTAAA
>NW_007029537.1:1353-9294 GCF_000164805.1 Carlito syrichta | reverse complement strand
TTCAGTATTAAAGTGAATGGTGAGATTCTTGATTTGAAATTTTTTTTAGTATAGGAGGTTGAAGTATAAACTTTCTTATATTCATTGAGTTATATGAATTCCACAAATTTTGATATGTTATATATTCAAGTTAATTTATTTGAAAATTGTTTATAGTTTATGATTTTATATTGGACTCATTTGTTATGTATGAATATGTTGCTTAATTTCCAGTTTTTTATGTGTTAAATTTCATTCCATTATAATTTTAATTTTATTCCATGTGGTCAGAAGATGTAGTTTATATAATTCCAGTCTTTGTATATTTATTCATATTTTTAATGGCCTATCAATAGGATCTATACTAGAGAATGTTCCATGTGCATGTGAGATAAATGAATATTCTTCCCTTGCTGGATGGAGTGTTATATAGATGTCTGTTAGGTCTCATTAGTTTATCATGTTGTTCAAGTCTTCTATTTCCTTATTAATCTCCTGTCTATTGGTTCTATTCTTTAGTGAAGTACTGAAGTTTAAAAAAAACATATTATTGAATTGTCTATATCTCCCTTCAATTCTGTTAGTTTTTGCTTTATATATGTTTGGGTTGTTAGCAGCATATATATTTAAAATTATTATATGTTTCCAAAAGATTTTAATTTTTAATTTACTTTTGGTCAATTTGTCTATCTGTAATAATACTTTTTGTTTCAAAGTTGACTTCATCTGGTTTTAACATAATCACTCTAGCTTTCACATAGCTGCTTTTGCATATCTTTTTGTCCTTATACCTTTAACCTATTCCTATCTTTAAGTTTTGAGCTTGTCTCCTATAGTCATAGATAGTTAATCTCTAAAAAAAAAATTTTGGTCTGGTAAAATTTTTGTTGTAATAATTCATTCAAATTTAATGTTATTATTGATATGGATTATTAATATAGTTAGATATCTTCCATTGTACTTTTTATTTGGTACATGTCTTTTATATTTATATCTCTATTCCTCTTCTATTTCTTTCTTTTGAATTGAGTAGGTATTTTCTATCACAGTGCCTTAATTACTCTAATAAATAAATACATAATAAATATTTATATGTATGTTATATATTCAAGTACATGGTAAGGCCTAGAATAGCCTTGAATATATAACATATATTAAGATATATAATAGCCTTGAATATATAACATACATTAACATATATTCAAGGCTATTCTAGGCCTTACCATGTACTTCTTAACTTACCAAAGCTTACTTTAGTGCTTTAGTATATACTGGCTTAATTCCATTGAGAAATAGAAACATTAATCCTATATAGAGTAATTCCCTTTTTCTCTTTGTGCTATTATTATTGCAAGTTTCATCTGTATATGGAGTATCTTTCAAATCTTGGATTTATCTTCCAAACTTGGAAAGCAGGCTCCTTGTATGCTCAGAGTTCATTCCTCTGGATTAAACCGTCAACCATAGTTTTTATCTAGAAGTTTTAAGAAGGTTACATTGTGATCTGTGGATGAAACATTCTGAGTTGTGCCAAACAGGTGACTCGTTCTTCCATCATGGCAACACAACTGACCACACCATGCTGAGTGTTCAGCAGTTGTTGACCAAAACCAGCATGACCCTCATGTTCCACCCTCCCTATTCACTCAATGTCACCCTTAGTGATCTTTGTTTGTTTCCCTGGATTAAAAAAAAGTCCTCAAAGGGAAATGTTTTGCCAATATAAAAGAGATGAAACAAAAAATGGCAGAAGCTCTAAAAGCCAACAAAATTGGTGAGTTCAGAAACTGTTTTGAGCAGTGAAGATAGCATCTTGATAGGTGTTGAAAGGAGGTACCTATAGAAACCTAGAATAAACTTAATTTAGCATAGTCTTTTTGCCTCAGTCTAACCATTGTTGCTCAGATTTTACCCCTGACACACTTTGAATCTGGCACAGGTTAGACATAGATAAATTTCCATAGGCAGGTTTTTTTTTTTTGAGTTGGAGTCTCACTCTATCATTCAGACATTATATTGCAGGCCAAGCAGCAGGCTAGACCCATCCCTTCCCTCTCTGCAATCTTCATCACATGACAATCCAACCTTTTAATTCATGGTTTAGCATAATAATCTCTAGGAAACTTTTAGTTTCCTTGTCCAAAATGGAAGATCAAAGATTACCCCTTGACTGGCTAAAGCCATAGAAATGATAATAAGACTACCTTTTTGGTCAAGGAGCTTATGGGTTGCAAATGTCTAACAAGGCTCTTGCAAGTAAGACCCCTCCTGGAGTATGATGAGGTGCAGACCGCCACCCAATCACCTTAATGACCTCTCCTCATCCAAGGGAAACAGTTAAAAGAACTCAATAAAAGCAGTCATTTTGCCATTGCCAGGTCATTATGGTTATTGCCTTACTAGACTCTGTTGTGGCCACATGCTCTTTAAGCTATGGCTGTCACCATGCTTCCTGGCTTTGGTCCCCTTCCCTACCTTGGGGAGGCACATCTCCTCTTTCTTTCTGTCTCTAATTTGCTTTTAAATAAACTATATTTTGTAATTTAACTTATGTGTAGTTCTTTGCATCTTTTATGCAGTATTGCATAAAATTGCATATGCCAGACACCCCCACACCCCCAGCGGGCCTGACCTATTATTCTGTAGGCCTCGATGGGAGAGTGGGACTCTAACAGGTGTAGCACATCAAATGGAGAGTACTTTAAAGAAGACAGAAATTTAAATATGAAAGAATAAATACACAAAATTTTTATAAATAAACTTTAGGGATTGTTGGGATCCCCTTACATGTTGCAAACCCAATGGCAAATTGCTATAATTATTGCTTTATATAATGTTATGTCTTGTTGGATGCCAAGAGGAAATAAAATAATAAGAGCAAGTACATGTTTATTGGGTTTGTTATATTGCCCTTCTGATGTACCATTTCTGATTTTCTGTATTTATTCCTGTGAATTCAATTTACCATCTGGTGTTAGTCCTTATTCTCATGCAGCTTTTCTGCCACTTACATTCTTTGTCCTGTTATTGTCAAATATATTCTAATTTTATACGCTGTTATAGGTTTCACAGCACAATTATATACATATAATTTTATATAATTGCTTTTTAAATCTGTTAAGGGAAATAAAAATGCATCTTTAACTAGGTGTTAAATTTTTGTAATTACCTTTTCCAGTGCTTTTAATTTTTGAAATTTGTTTGAATTATGGTCTGGAATAATTTTCTGTTCAGCCAGAGAAACTTCTAGTATCCCTTGTACGTATGAATGACTAACTATAAAAATCTATTAGTTTTTATTTGTCTGGGAATTTTTTTTTTCCACATTCATTTTTGAAAAAAAAATGTTGAATATAAGAGTCCCAGTTGAATTATTTTGTATGTTTTTTGTTTTCAGTACTTTGAATAAGTTACACACTGCTCTGGCCTTCACTGTTTTTGATGAGAAGTCAGTTATTAATCTTCTTGAAGCTCCCGTGTACATAATGAGTGCAAGGAATTGCTGCCTTCAAGATACTTGCAAATCTGAAAATATTTTTCTTTCAGCATTATTACTATGATGTATCTTGGTGTGAGTTTATTTATTTATTTTGCCTTTATTTCTGCTAAGAGTTTGTTGAGCTTCTTGGATGTTCTATTGTTTTTGATATTGCCCTAGGCATGCATTGCTACATATTATGATCCAATGAAGATAAGATCCCTTTTCAACACAAATCTTTGAAGTTTATTCTACCCAGAGGAGGGCTTTTCTTAGCTGTATAATTCCCTAGCTCCTTTTAATATGTCAACTGGTATAGAGTTTAGCTTTTTTGTTCTCCTGCAGCTACCACACTCCTGCTAATTGCTCAACAAATAAATCCATTGCCTCTAAAAATTTCATCGTGTTCTGTATTTACAGCCTGCCTATCAACCATGGGCTAAATCTGTGCTTCATTGTTTCAGAGCTGACGTGTCACCTGATTCTCTTAGAGTGACACCCTTAATTAAATAGCATGTTGCTGGACAGAAGCATAGATAGTAGCTTATATGAGTAGACTTCTCAAACTTGCCTTTTCTTGTGTGATAGGTACTTCTGCCACACAAACAAGCTAGGGCAGGAATGATAATCATTTCAGCATTTTAAATCTCCTAGAATTAGGGTATCACTTCCAACCTACAAGTATGGACTAGGTGGTAAAAGATGGTCCTGAAATATCAATGGTGTGAGGAAAATGAAAAATGCTGACAGCCTGCCTCTCCTGGGGAAATACTATAGAAATTGACCACAGCCATCCAGAGTGGCACTTTCAATGTGTTAAACTGGAATGGTGGCATCTGGGGTAGAAGTGCTATGTTCTTCCAGATAATTAGTAGATATTCTTGAATAAATGATTATTTATTTGCTCTATGTTTACTTAATGATTTCTAGAGACTTTCGTTCATTGTTTGTTTATTTTTTACCAGTTGTGATTATTTTGGTGGGAAAAAAGTCCCTATGTGATGTTCCTCAAACTACTTAAGAAAATTGTTCATCTGTTAGCTTTCTTTTGTGATTTTTTTTCCTTTCTTTAACAATGTCTGTAATCTGTTATACTAATATATTGTGGTGTATATGTGGTATGTAGTGTTCACTAATCATCATTGCCTTAATTATTCAAATCTGTGCCAATACCACAATTCTTTTTCCAGTGTAATGCTGATAAGCAGTTATAGCATTTTTATAATGCAACAAATGCTGCTATGAATACTATTATAAAAGTATTTTTCATGTACAATTTCAAGATTTTCTCCAGGTTGCCTGCCTTGGAATGCACAGCTGAATTAGATTTCTTAAGAATAATGAGCTATGAATATCTAATAACAAATTGTTTTCCAAATGTACTTTTACTACCAGTAATCAAGGGGTTTCAGGCTGTATACTCATCCACAACACAATTTATTGTATTATGTCACTAACAATTTTTGTGTGTCTTCTGCGTGATATGTTAAGGTATATAATTGAGGTTTTTATTTCCTGATTATTAATAAAACTGACTTTCCTCTCTTTTTTTGAGTCCAGGTTTTACTCTGTTGCTTAGTCTTGACCTCCTGGCTTCAGGAGATCCTTCACCTCAACCTCTCGAGTAGCTGGGACTACGGGAGTATGCTATCATGCTGCCTAATTTTTTAAAAAATGTTTTGAAGAGAAGATATCTCACTGTATTGCTTAGACTTATCTCAAACTCCTAGACTCAAGCAATCCTCTCTCCTTGCCTTTCCAAAGTCCTGGGACTACAGGTGTCAGCCACCATTACCAGCCTGAAAGTGAATTTTCTAAAATGTATTTTAAATATGCTACATATACACAATGGAATATTATGCAGTCATAAAGAAGGACAAATATATAGACTTCACAGCAACTTGGATGGATTTAGAGTTTATTATACTCAGGTTATCTATCACAGAAACAAATAACATAATACCATATGTTCTCACTCATAAGTGGACCTTGAACAATTGTCATAATAGTATAAGAAATGGATTCACAGTAATGGGAAACTGCCAGGGAAGGGGTATGGGATTGGCAGTTGAGGGAAACTGCCAGAAGAGGTAGGGGAACACCTCTTGAACAAAGGTACCTGCGTAGTAAACATTTGTATTCCTAACCCTGAATTGTACCCCACATCTTTAAAAGAAAAAAAGAAAAAAAAAAGAAAATACACATACACAAAAAAATGTATTTTATACTCATGTGTATTTCCTTCTTGGTAAACTGTCTGTATATTATAGTCCCGATTTTTTGTTGAGTTATTTGTGGTTTTATTAGTAAGGTTTTGTTTTGTTTTGTTTTAGCATTCTGGAAACTACTAGCATTTTCTCTAATATTGACTCAGTTTTTGAAAAGTTTGCAAATGTTTACTCTAAGTATATGTTAATATGTTTTTGAACTGTTGTTTCACTTATTTAGTATGTTTTGATGAATACAAATTTTTAAGTTAATGTAAGTGAATATATTATTTTTACATAAGAGCTGGTGATGTGTGAGCTACTCACAGTGCTCTTCTATTCCTCACCAAAGACAAAGCATCAAACTTAGCACTCTTCACTCTTTACCACAAGATGTTCCATCTTTCAATCTTTTCCATTCATTTCTACACACTCTGCTTATATCATTCATTCTTCCGTTTGTATTACAGGCTCCAACTCTAGCGATAACCCATGGGTCACCACAAACACTGCTATGGCATAGTACTCTTCCAATATTCACCTCAGCACTAGTCCACATAGAAAACTCTTCTTCCAGTACCACAAATGGAAGTAGTTCTCTTTCTACTTAGGTCTTTCCCTTCTGTTAGTTTCTCTGTTTTTTTCCTTCATTATTTTATTGTCTAATTCTAGTTATTCTTTGGTTTCAAATGTAATAATCACATGTAAGAAAGACCATTTTGACCTCACGATGTTAATTTTATGACACATTTATAGTCTCCCTAGATAGGCTGTATTATTTTTATAAAACTCTAATTTTACCTGTTTTTACATAATTTAAAATTTTCTAAACTAGAATATGTGTTTTATATGAATGTTGAACTTGTGAACACAATTTTTTTCTAATACTAAACACATCATATAATATATGTCGTCAACATTTGCTAAATGAATAGACAAGCAAATTAATGAAAATAAATAATTAACTATTAGCATGCTTAACAAGTAATCAAGTTTAAACATGTTTCTGTATTTATCTTTTGTTTAAGTAAGGCAAATATTTAAAACAACTTTTAACAGTTTAAACTTATACTACTTTAAGTATTTTTACTTACTTATTTGTCATTATGGAGGTAAATATTTATTATTGTCAACTTTAATTCACATTTTTTATGTTTTTACTCCACTAATAATTTTCCAATTTGTTTTTTAAATTAGACTTATAATTTAAATACATTTTCTAATTCTTGTAACTATTCCACAATTTAAAATGCATTTTTAAATTTATAGTTATTTTATACACATTGAATTTGAAACTATTTTAGTGACTTTCTTGTATTCTTACTTTCACTTTCATTGCAAATCTTAGGTGTACATAATATTTAATTATGTTTCATAATACCATATAGTATTTCATTATATTATCTCAAATGAGAAACAGCAAAATAGACCCTTGTGTCTCATAAAAGCTATTGGAAAACAAAAACAAACAAAAGATAGATCATTAGTAAACTTTAATTCAACAAGGAGGAATATTGTACATATAGTTGAGCATTATCACCAACCAAGCATGTTCATCATTCTCTGGAACTACATAGGCTTTACAGTCTGTAAAGTATAATAAGTAATCAACTAATTCAGTCAATTTTATGTCACTTAACAAACTTCTAATGTTTTCCTTCAGAAAAAAAAAAATCATTCAATAAGCTATAGAGTCATTTCAAACATTTGAAAATACAAGCCAGGAAAATGTATCAAAAGTAGTTGTATAATATTTCAGCCTTTAATAGATACTATAATTTTTTCAGTATCTATAGCATAACCATACAATAATAGTAGCGAACAATCATCTGAAAATTTTATGCAAATTTTAGTTAAAATGTTATTTAAATCATTGAATTATATGTCTCCATTATACAATGTAAAAAATTTCCTTTGGAACAAAATTGAATTTAAAAATAAGTTCCTTAACAAAGTGATCATGGTTATACATTATCATGAATAAGTCATTTTAATATAAAGTACCTCTTGTTAAGATAGAATGCCAAGGGTATATAACCTCTGTGGGGCTCTAACCAAAAATGAATAACCTCAGTCTAATCATTACAAAACATCAGAGAAACATGAATTGATGGACTTCTGCAAAAATATCTCACAAGTGTTCTTCAAAAGTGTAACACAAATGACAAGAAAAAAATGGAGATTGAAAAATGACAACTAAATGTAACATAGCCTCACTAAATAGATACTAGATATTAAAAAGAACACACACAGCCAGGCTCGGTGGCTCAGGCTGTA
>NW_007029537.1:0-1185 GCF_000164805.1 Carlito syrichta | reverse complement strand
CCACTGCACTCTAGTCTGGGTGACAGAGTGAGACTCCAACTCAAAAAAAAAAACCAAAAAGAACACACACTATTAGAAAAACTGGTGGATTTTAAGCAAAGTCTGCTATTTACTTAATAAAGTTATTTGCTTAAACTGTCTGATTGAGGAAAGCCATGTCACTTGTCCGGTAGTATGTCTCACCCTAGGTCATTTAGCTTGTGGTGTTTCAAGTCTAAAATCTCAATAAACAATTGCATTAGATATTTTTGATAAAATATGGACAACTTTTTCTGAAGATAAGATTATAATTAGGATACAGAAGAATATAATAAATACTTTTGGTGATACATATTTCAATATTATTTGGATTTTTAGAGTAAACAAGCACATGGGAATTTTTTTAACTTATAGAGAAGACATTTATTATTATATCAATCATATATCAAAAGAGAAAAAAGGAAGCTATGAAGTGAATACAATTTTTCTTTTTATAAAGAAAGATTTTACATGTGTCTGTATGTATATGTATGTATACACATGTATACATGCAAAGATTTATTAAGAAGACTAAAAAATTTAACAGGTTTCCTTTGAGGGTGAAGGTATCAATTTCCCATATTGTCTTATTTTTGCTTTTTTTTTTTAATTTCTACTTTTCTCTCCATGAGCATATACTGTTTTATAAAAGAGTACAATTTATTATTATTTCATAAAACTAATTCTTTTAGATGTGGAAATTGATAATCTTGCAGTGAGAAAGAAGAAAGAACAACAGAAGAAGTAAATACAAGAACTCAAAAACAGCAACATTAGAGGCAATGGCCTGGTCCTCCAACAAAATACACAATTGTATTCAGTATAAGTGATACTTATTTTCCAAAGCTGTGTATTTCTAGAAAAAGTGTCCATGGAAATCTTCATTATAATTGTATTTGGTAGCAGTAGACAGGAAATATATTTGTTCCACAGAACTTTGCTGAGCAAATCGTAATATAACCAAATTTCATTAAAATCATAGCAACAACATTGGACTGATAATATAATTTAAAATTATATTCTAAGTAGTAAAAGATGAGCATGAATATGATGCCTATTGGTAGATGAGAACCCTGGAAGTAGATAAATCAACAGATAAAAATTTATTATATCATAAATTTGGTCTCTCTAGCCTTTATTTCATAGTTTTTTGTAAATAATTTTTTC
>NW_007029536.1:0-1190 GCF_000164805.1 Carlito syrichta | reverse complement strand
GCCTTGCTCAGGCTCAAAGTTATTCTCCTCTTGACCTTATTTATAGAGAGATCTGGGCTTTGCTGCTGCCAAAGTCATTTCAAGAAAGCATGTGTGTGTTTTCATGTGTGTGTATGTGTGTCTGTGTGTGCCCACATGTGTTTGTGAGCATGCACATGTGCTTGTGTGCATGTATCTGAACATGTTCATGTGTATGCATGTGTTGGGGGTCAGAAAGAGGGGAGGGCACAAGTAAACCTTGCTCTGTACATGTCAGATTGAGTAGCCAGAGTGATCCTCTCCCTCTGGAAAAGGTGTCTGGGTGACCCTAGGGCTTCTAACTTTCTCAGAAGCCTGATCTGTGGTAACTGAGATATTTTGAAGTGTTTCCAGCTAGGCCCCAGCAAAGTTTTTCTGGTCCCTGGGCTGTAATGGACACAAGCCAAGCCTGGGAGTAGAGAAAACGACCTTTCAGAAAGCGGTGTTCAAGACCCACACTTGTTCATTCAACAGCTCCTGTTCCAGTGCTCAGTGCTCATAACAACTGCCTTCTCCAGGATACTGAGGAAAGGTTGGTGGCTCTGACTGGCAAGGGGTGAAGGAGAGAACTTGGACTTGAGTGAGAGGTCCAGGGTGAGGCCCAGATCTTTCTGTGACCTCCTGTGAGACCTGGACAAGATGCCGGGCAAAGATAGCAGTGACCTCACAAGAGCCATCGACAAGACTAGATAACAGTCTGTGTAGAAGCATCTGGGAAATTACTACGTCTGAGGCCTGCTGGGGGCCTAAGGTATAGTGGGCAGCAATTAGGTGGCACCCAGGACAGGTTTGGCCTTTGTCCAGAATGGCAGGTGGTTGACTCTGCCATCATGTCCAGCCTACCTGACGCCAATGTTGCCCACCAGGCCCTGCTGCTGGCTACTCAGCTGCCGCTTCCCATGAGAGCTGAGCTGGCACACCCTGGAGGAGAGGACACTGCAGGAAGTTTAGTATGCTATGGCCTTAAATCCAGGCAGTCGCCCATCCTCCCCAGGGACCAGGGTCTGGACCTGCAGTGTGGCTCCCAGCATTCACCAGAATAGAGATAGGAAGAAAATGTTGTTTTGATTAATATCTAAGAACATTTATTCCAATACAACTCCTTACTTGGGCCAGGTGTGGTGGCTCACACCTGTAATCCCAGCACATTGGGAGGCCAAGGTGGGAGGATT
>NW_007029535.1:0-1193 GCF_000164805.1 Carlito syrichta | reverse complement strand
TACTATATAATGAACAATTACACAACTCACCGTCGTGCAGAATCAGTAGAGCCCTGAGCTTGTTTTCCTGCAACTAGAGGGTCCCATCTGGGGGTGATGGGAGAGAGTAACCCCTACAGTGTGTGGCTTACATCCAGTCTACTCTGTGATCTTGTTTTGGTTGCTGTCACTGCAGAAAACCCTGCTTCACAGAGATAGACTGTTGGAAACAGAAGCAGGCTTTCCAGGGCTGATATGATAGGAGGTGGCGCTCAGGTGGTGATGCCAGCCATGGGGAGCGGCTGTAAATACAGAGACAGCTTTGCTTGCTTGCCTGCCACTCAAGGCCTGCAGTGTGGCCTGGTACCGCTCAGTGGCCCGGGGCTTGGGAACCCCTGGTTTAAATGGTAACCACAATAGGAATTTTGATGAGTTGGATTGATAAAGTAGACCTTGGAAGGTGTCAAGAATAGTGTCCGTGCTTTGTTCCTCCGATGGCTTAAATCATGATAAACACTGGAAGACCAGGTAGTGTGAGTTTAGTGGAAAATCCAGTGAAGACATCTGAGGGAAGTAAAGACAGAGAGAGATTCTCTGTCTCCAGGTGGCCATTATAGCCATGCGTGAGGATGACACAGCTAAGGGCGTGAGGATGACACAGGGTTGAGTCCTGAAGGATGTCAATATGTGATTTTATAGGAAAAGAAAAGATGAGAGAAGCAACAGTGAGCAAGGTGGAGGGAAAACCAAAAGATAAGTATCTTAGCTAGTCCTAGAAAAAGCTTGCTTCAAAGGGGGCTTGAGGAAGGATTGTGATCACACTAGTTCATGTTACTGAGGAGTGAAGTTACATAAAATGAAACAGCCGCGTTGTTTATTTTTGTGGACTTAATTGATTGCATTAATATATGTTGTTTTGATAGACTAAGGGGAAAAAGTTAGAATACACTGCAGTGTGGGTGGAGATCTGGAAACAGAAGGATACATTATTCAATGTGGCTGTCTTCTAGAGTTCCCCAAATCAAAATGCCTCTTTAGAACAATAGCTGATTTTACAGTACAATCTGTAACACAGAAAGTAAATGTGATCAGAACGGACTAAATATATATTACATCACCAAAAATGTATACAACATCTCAAGTTTATCCTAAATATTTTAATAAGAAACACACACACACACACACACACACACACACACAAAGTCCATACACAC
>NW_007029534.1:0-1203 GCF_000164805.1 Carlito syrichta | reverse complement strand
TCTTTCTCTTTTCTGGTTAGGAAGATGCTGATGTATTTGTGTGTGTGTGTGTGTGTGTGTGTGTGTGTGTGTGTCTATTGTGAATGGGATTGTGCTTTCAATTAATTTTTTAAACAGATAATCATTCACATTTTCTCTTATTCTTGCTTTAGTATTTCTTGTGTTTTTGAATAGATTTGATCATTTGAACTCAATGTTCAAGTTTATTGTCTTAAAGTTGTTTATCATCTATATCTTTTTAAATGTCTTTGGCACAACAACTAATAGCGAATTTTTTACTTAATTTGTATTTTCTCTTTCTTTTATCTCCTCTCCTCTGTTATGCCCTTTCTTCCTCCTTTCCTTTCCTCTCTACTTCTGTCCCCTCCTTCTCTCCTTTCCTTCCTCCCTTCCTTACTTTTTTCTTCTTTTATTCCTCTTCCCATTACTTCCTCTTCTCTCTTACTCTCTCCTTCTCAATAAGTCTTGGTAAAGTTTATTAATTGTATTAATCTTTTCAAAGAAATACATTTTAAAAATGTATCTTTATAGTACATTTGATCTTTATTTCATTAAATCCTTCTCCTTATTAATTCCTCTCTACTTTCCTCTTATTTAAAATACTATTCTTTTCTAGAATCTAGAGATGAGAACTTTGATAATTAATTTTAAGCACTTTCTTCCTTTTCAATATATTCGTTTAAGGCTATAAATTTTTCTCTAAATACAGGCTTAGCTGCATGCCATAACTTTTGTTATATCATAGCTTCACATTTTTTTTTTCAGTTCAAAGCAGTTAATAATTTTCCTTGTGATTTCTTCTGCTACCCATGGGTTAATTAGAAGTTTATTGCTTATTTTCTAACTATCTGTGGACATTCTAATGATATATATATTTAAAAATACTGATTTCTAACTGAATTCTACTGTGATACGATGACCACTTGTATACCTAATCCTGAATTGTACTGCACATCTTTAAAATTAAAAAAAAAGAAAACATTCTCTGTATGAATTCAGTCCTGTAAAATTTGTTTAAAATTGCCTATGTCTCAGTGCATGGTCAGTTATGGCAAATGTTCTGCTTGTATTTGAAAAAATGTGTATTTCTCAGTTGTTGAATGTAAGTTTGTGTATATATGCCAACTAAATCAAATTTATTAATCATGATGTCATATCTTATTTATTGCTTCTAATTTTTGGCTGCTTTCTTTTTTCAGTTAT
>NW_007029533.1:0-1292 GCF_000164805.1 Carlito syrichta | reverse complement strand
AGAATATACAAAATATATTAAGTATATTATACAAAAAGTATAATATACAAAATATATTAAGTATAATAAACTGACTCTAATCCTTCTAAGTTCTTTGAGATTAAAAGACAAGTCACTTTAAATACATTGTTAGTTATGGGGAAAAAATCAACATTTTCAAATTTAGAGTTATTTATTTTATAGACCAAAGTGAAGAGAGAGACAAAAACATAAGTCTTTTCATTTAATATTTCACAATAATGTTTAATTTTCCCTCTAGAATAAGCAAAACCAAACACAATTACAAGTTTGGGGTAAATACTAAGATCAATACACATTTTATTCACTATATATTTCACCAAGGAAAGAAATATTATGTACAGAGATAGCAATGTATTAACCACTAACAGTTTTAAAATGTAAATTGAAATATTGCTGTAAATCTCAATGTTTTACCACTACTAATATATGTATTTTAAAAAGATTAAGAACACTTTATTAGTGTAGGAAATATTTACTTTTGTATTTCAAACAGCAGCATGGATACCAGATGGCATAGATTTCAATATAAACAGTACAAAAAATATGCTGAGAAAATTGGTGAATATATGTTATATATTGGCAGATCTTTCAAAAGTTGACATAAAACACACTATGATTAAGAGAAAATATCACTAAATTCAAAGATATGTAATTTTAAAATATTTATTAACAGAGAAACATTATAATTCAAATAAACAGGAAAAAGTTGACCTGGAAAAAAATTGGTAAATGGTAGGCAATGGCTAAATATCTGCATCTCATAAAAAATAAAGTCTGCATTAGAAAGTGAGAAAAACTAAGCATTCTAATAGAAAATGGAGTAAAAAAGTGAATAAGTAATTCATAAAACATAAATGTCCCATAGGCATAAGAAACAAGCACACATATTAGTAAGCAAAGGCATATAAATTCAAATAGTAATGAGGCATCATTTTCATCTATTAAAATATTTTTAAAGAGCAATTTAAAAATGCCAAGTTTTGGAGATAGCACGGTAAAAGAAAAACATATGCTATGCTGGTAGAAAACTAAAAGTTTCCTGAGGGGCAATTGAGCACTAGATAACAAATAGCAAATAAAACATATGTACATTACAAATACATGGTTCTAAATGTATACCATTTATTATAAACATGATGCATCTGTGCAGAAGACAATTGGATTAAGATATTAATAGTTATTATTTTAGGTGATGATGTTTTATGCTGGCAAGTTCTGATTTTTCTACAGTAAATATTTATTGTTTTTTTAATTTTTTTTTTTTTTTTTTT
>NW_007029532.1:0-1368 GCF_000164805.1 Carlito syrichta | reverse complement strand
GGGGAGGTCTGCACAGAGGCCTCGGGCCTGATGATGTGGAAGAGCTACCCAAACACCCTTCTGAGCCTCCTTCTCCCCCCTCCCTCTCTGTTCCCCCTAATTTTATCAAGAAAGCAGCAAGTCTATAAACACTAGACATCTGCATTTTCAGGCTTAGCGGGCATAAAATCTACCTGCAATTTGTGAAAATGCAGCTTCCCAGGCTGTGTCCCCTCAGACGCTCACCCAGCATGGCTTGGGCAGGGGGAGCCCAGCAACTCTCATTTTGAATAATCACTGCTAGGGGTTCCCACGCAGGGTCAGGGAACCTCAAACTGAGAAATAGAAAGTGGGCATATCCCAGGAGCTGTGACAAGGGTCTCAGGCTGTGTCGCTGATCATTCTCTCCACCTGGTCCTGGTCTTCAAACAACACTGCTGCACACCTTCCCGCGAATCTCAGCCCTGTGTTCGCTGTTGCCTTCTGCTACTTCCCAGAGCTCTGTGGTCCCCGGACTTCCTGCTCCCTCAGGCTGGCACCCTAGCCTTCTCTTCCGGGAGCTTAAGTTCCTGAAATGCCTGGTGCCTGCCCTCCATCCCGCCTCCCGGTCACCAGGCTCTGCTGAGGTGGTAAAAGGCAGTGCCACGCATCCATGCCTCTCCCACGCTCTTGTCCCCTGCCCTCCCGGCTGCCTGGGTGAGGATGCCTCCATGAAATTCTCCACAGCCAAGCAACCTAGAGCTGCACCCAGGGATGCCCAGGGAACAGGGCATCTGCCCTGAAAGTAAGCTCAGCACAAGACCCCCCTGAAGCGGTCAAGGTGAGTTCTTCTGCAGTGAGAACAGAGAATCAAATTCTGAAGACCCGGCACTCCTCTGTTGGGGTTGCTGCAACAGATACCCACACACTGGGCAGCTTCATGCAAGAGGAATGTGTTCTCTTGCAGTGTTGGAGGTTGGAAGTCTGAAGTCAAGGTGTCGGCAGGGCCGTGGTCTCTCTGAGGTCACTGGGAAGGAACCTCACCCCTTCCAGTTTCCAGTGGTTGCTGGCAGCCCTTGGCATGCCTTGGATCTGCAGCATCACTCCCATCTCTGCCTCAGTTTCCCAGAACCTGTGTCTCTCTGTCTAAATCCCATTCTTATAAGAACACCAGTCCTGGATTAAGGCCCACCCTAGTCTATGTGGCTTCATCTCCAAAGACCCTGTTTCCAAATAAGGCCACAGACCCAGAGGGTAGGACTTCATTTCTTTTAGGGGAATATGAGTCATCGCAACACCCCAAAAGCCACGGCCTATCTCATGGTAGAGGGAGAAGAGTGGAGTCTTGGTGCTTCTGCAAGTGCAGGAAAATGTTTCACGCGAAAGGGTTGTTTCTCTGGGTGGACACAG
>NW_007029531.1:0-1242 GCF_000164805.1 Carlito syrichta | reverse complement strand
TGTAACTTAATCACATCTTTAAGGGCCCTGTCTTCCAACACAATCATATTTTGAGGAATTGGGAAGGAGTTGGGGCTCTGACATGAATTTTGGGGAAATACACTTCAGCCCATAATAACAATGATTACTATTCTTGCACAGTTCTGTAGTGATGAGGGACCCTGGGAATGGCGTAGGCAGGGTAGGAAGGGTTCAGGGAGCTCTGAGGGCAGATGGTCACCAGGCACATGCAGACTCTGGTGGGATTCCCGAACTGGGCTGCTCATCAGAGTCACTGAGTGGCAGCTTAAAATCTCAGATCACTAGAGATGCTGATTCTTGGAAGCAGGAAGGGGGTCCCCAAAGTTATTTTTATTTTTTGAATTTTAAAATGGCATCTTGGGTTATTCTGTTGGACAGCTGGGCTTGAGAGCCATTATCAAGAAGCCACACTGACCGACTGTCCCTACCTGAGGCTCCCTCAGACTGCATAGGGTATACAGGTACTAGCTATGGGTACCATTTTTTGGGGGGGAGGGTAACTTTTTTTTTACCCACAGGTGCCAGTGCTCCTGACTTTGCTGTAAGGCACTTCCTTCATCCCTTCCATGTGTCCTGCCCGTCAGAGTTGTGGGCTGGCTTGTGTTTAACTCCTGGCACTGACACCACCTTGCAGTATAACTTGGCGCAGTCGGGCCCCCTCTGTACATCTGTAGAATGTCAGGGCTGGGTGGTATAGGGCGCCCCTAGCTCTGCGGTGGCTGAAATCTGATGAAGACATGGATCTCTTACTCTTCACCTTCACTAAGCATTTGCCTTGTGGAGTAGGGATCGTATAGCAAGCACAGTGATGTGGGCTCAGGGGTTCCTGTTTGTGGAGAGGACATTGCCTGCAGAGCTACCTGCAGATGACCAGGGAATTTGGGGGCTGACGCACTTTGATTTCATTTGCTGTACTCTGTGGTTGAAGATGTGGATTTTGGTTTTTTCCTCTTGCACAACATAGTAAAATATTTTCTCTTGTTACTCAAGATCAACTTTCTCTTCTGAGGGCTGCCTATGTGTGAGATAACCCGCATCCCTTGTGTGCATTTGAAATGCTTCTCTGATCTCCTCCCCTGTCCTGTGGTTGACTTGGGACAATGTGAAGCCATCATGTGACCAGATTTTGCCTGGGGTGGGGTGGGGGAGAGCCCTTCCTTCTGCATTTAAGGAAAGAGAGACGTGAGCATTGAAGGCTAAGGCTGGTCATGCACTCAAGCA
>NW_007029530.1:89167-89967 GCF_000164805.1 Carlito syrichta | reverse complement strand
CTTTACTATAAAGCTACAATCATCAAAACAGCTTGGTATTGGTATAGGGACAGGCATATAGATCAATGGAATAGAATTGAGATTCCAGAAGCAAAACCTCAATTTCTCAACCAACTCATCTTTGACAAAGCCTCCACCACCTACCACTGGGGAGAGGAGAACCTATTCAGTAAATGGTGCTGGGAAAACTGGCTGATCACATGCAGAAGATTGAAACAGGACCCCTATCTATCCCCATGCACAAAGGTTAACTCCAAATGGATCAGAGTCCTAAATGTAAAACCTCAAACCATAAGAACCTTAGAAAAGGAAAGACATACCCTCATGGAAATCGGAACTGGCCTCCAATTCCTGAACAAAACCCAAAACCCACAGGTCATAAGAGAGAAGATAAACAAGTGGGACCTTATTAAACTGACAAGTTTCTGCAAAGCCAAAGAAACCAACAAGAGAGCAGGGAGACAGCCTACAGACTGGGAAAAAGTATTTGCCAACACCAGGTCAGATAAAGGCTTAACATCCTGGATCTACAAGGAACTCAAACTTGCTGAAAAGAATAAAACAAACAACCCCATTATAAAATGGGCAAAAGATATGAACAGACACTTCACAAAGGAAGTCATCTGAGTAGCCAACAGACACATGAAGAAATGTTCAACCTCACTAATCATCAGGGTGATGCAAATCAAAACCACACTGAGATACACCACCTTACTCCAGTCAGAATGACAATTATCAACAACTCAAAAAATAACAGCTGCTGGAGAGGGTGTGACAAAAAGGGAACACTTCTACACTGT
>NW_007029530.1:9962-88958 GCF_000164805.1 Carlito syrichta | reverse complement strand
TCTCACAGAAACAAAGATCCGAGTATCACATGTTCTCACTCATATAATGGACCTTGAACATCCAATGTAATAATACTATAAGAAAATGACTGACAGTAGTGGGAAACTATGTGGGGGGGAGGGAGATGGGATTAATGGTAGCAAATATCTGTCTGGGGCCAGGGAAACACCTCTTATCAACAGGGTGCCTGAATGAAACATTTGTTTACCTAACCCTTAACTGTACCCCACAACATCATAATAAAAAATATTGATTAATTAAAAAAAAAAGAAAAAGAAAAAGCAAACAGCAAGATAACAGTGGAAATAAATTATGAGAAAATATAATAGGGGATTTATTGTGGTGTTGTGTAGTCATGAAAGACTCCAGCAAGGATGTGTTTAAGATGATTTGTTATTATACATATTGGGCCATGTTAGACTGGAGGAACATTTGGACAGAAGAAAAATCAATCAAATATCAGATGTGAGACAGCATTTGACTTCTATAAGGAACAGAAAGAAGCAAAGGACAGCTAGAATGGAAATAATTCAAGGAAGAGGGAAAAAAGACTGTCAGTTGATGAAATACTCATGGACCAGATGATACATAACATTTCAAATTGTGCAAAAAGTTTCAAATTTTACCTAAAGTGTAAAGGGAAATTATTGAGAGGTTTTGAGTAAAAGAGTGTCATGATTTAAAAATAACATGCAAAATAAATGCTGTTTTAAAATAATATTTTGACTGTAAGATAATGTATTTTTGTGTGATATTTGAGGGTCAGCAGGCTAGGGATCAATTTACTTAGTGTAGAGCCTGATCGTTGCATGGGTGACATGGAGAAAACTAACATTAAAAATTGTTGATATTTCCAATTTGGTAATAGAAAGAAAAAAAATTCTAAGGAGAAGAAATAATATGTGCAAAGGTAAAAGAAGAAATATCAGTGCAATACTACTGCAGAAGATGAGGGTGCTATGTGACCGAAGCATTTATAACAGATGTATTTGCTTCTGGGCTTGGCAGGTGACAATTCCTAGAGCTTCTTAATGGTGAGGCTGAGGATCTTACTGTACCCTTTGCATTTGTCAATATCAGCATAGCAGCATAATGGGCACAATGGACTGGATTTTGCAGGTAGGGCTCTAACTTTGCTCTGAGAAACTAAAAATAATTGATTGTTAGACTGGAGCAAAATAATAATGCTTTGAGACAAACATGGGAGATCTGGGGATAGGGAAATGTCCTAACCAGAAATAATAGATTTATTCATTGGACTACATTGAAATCAGAATTTATGTCCATCATGAGATATTATAGGGATTTCCAGAAAGATGGCAGGGTAACCAGTCAGACTGCATGAGTTCCTGTGAGTGTGAGTGATTGTGTGGACAATTTTGTGTGTGTTTCTGTGTGAAAGTGGGAGTGTGATAAGTTGACTGAGTGGGGACTCAAGAGCAAGTTACCAGAACCCTCCTGGTGAAGCCTTCTGGTGAGCAGCTGCTCTGCTTAGACTTTAGTACTTTACACAGCACAGAAGCTGAGCACAATTTTCTAAAATCAGCAGAGATTTTCCCAGAAGTGATTACTGACCCCAGTGTCACAGATCCAGGCTGAAAGCTGGCAGCAATGTTTGTGGAGGGAGTGTAGTGAGAAAGCCTGAGGCAGAATCCTGAGGAAACAGTGGGGAGAAGAAACCCCAAGTCTGGACTGGGCTCCAGAGCCTTGCCATAGGTCCCAGGATCCAGAGACTGTGGTAACTGCTTGAGTGGAAGTTATTGACTCCATTGGTGACAGCAACAGCAGCTGGCAGAGAAACTGACTAGACTCCCTAATGCCTGGTCAGAGAAGTGCTCCAGGGCAGCCTCTGAGAAACAACAGAACTGCATCTTGAGGACAGATGCTGTCTCTGTTGTATTGGGGCTGCTGTTTGCGACCTCAGAGATCATTGCCCCCAATGCACAAGCCCTGGTGGGTAACAGCAGATGTGAAATTGCAGATGATCCACCCTCAGCTCTGAGCAAGCTGAATGATACATGTAGACTGCAGAACTGTCTGTGAAAGAGGCTGGTGAGAGCCTGACTGACCCTCCCCCACTCTGCCCCTATGAACAAGTGAAAGAGATTGGGATGGCAGAGCAGAGACAGAAGGACCATTCCCCTGCCATGAACTGGATGCCCTAGGAGCTGTGATAAAGTTGGGAGGGAAAGGAAGATGGTGAGATCCCAAGAGAGAGTGTCAAGTTATTTCAGCTCCCCTCCTTCACACCGGTAAGTGATGGCTCCCAATTGCAAGAGCAGGGAGTGAGGATTCTAAAAACTTAAGTTCCAACAGTCAATAGGGAAGATATAGTAACAGCCCTGCAGTCACAGAATGCATCACAGGAGGGAATCCTCCTCTCAAAGAGATGTATCAAAGCTGAGAACTGTTTATCAATTTTTTTTGGAGAGGGGATTAGTTTGTTTGTTTATCTCATTTCATGACTTTGTTGGTTGGTTGTTTTTGTCTTTTCTTGCCTTCTCCTATTTCTCTTTCTTTGGTTTCTCTCTCTCTCTCTTTTTTAGAATATGTTTTTTTCTTTCTTTTTCTATTTTTCTTTCCTCTTTTTCTCTCCTTCTCTTCCTTCCTCTTTTTTCTCTTTTCCCTCTTATACTCTGTCTTGGACTCAGGGGCTATGCAAGCATACCCACTGTAAGATCATATTGGATCTTAGAAGGAGAGCAAGTCCCAACTGGAAAGTTCACCAGAGAGCAAATATTATGACCTGTCAATAGGTTCAGAATCCTTGCAGCACCCCACAACTCCTAGTAAGTGCTCAAAATTATAAAGAAACAACACAACACCTCACCCCCACCTCTACTTCATAATTGAACAAGCCTGGAGTTATGACTCAAGAAAAGACAAAATGTAGAGCATATATCAGAAGTGACTGCTTCTCCATTTTCCACTGAGCAATGGTATTAAAAAGAAAGATAAGAACTGCTACAAATTGACAGACTGCTAGTAACCATCAAAGTCCCTGCAAAGAGTACTAAAAACAAAAACAAAAACAAAAACAGCTACTGGGGCACAATAAAATGGCTATCCCTCAGAATGATAGTATCTAGAGATCAGGTACTTACAGAGATCAGAGAATTGTTGGAAAGAATGAATAAAAATCAAGAAATGCAAGGGTTAAAACTAAATGAAATTGCATCAGAGAGATGCAGGGTCAAGGAAACATACTTAGAAATAACAGAAATAAGCAACTCCATCCAAGAAATAAATAGCAAACTGATAAGCATGGGAAGCAGAATTGACCAAGCAGAATAAAGACTCTCAGAGTGGGAAGACCAAAACATGGAATTAACCAAATCTATTAAACATATAGAAAAAAAACTTAAGAAGAAAGAGGAAATCCTCCAAAAGGTGAGATTTTATCAAGAAATCAAACCTATGTCTGATCGGAATACCTGAAATAGAAAGAGAAATAGAAAACACATCGGAATTAGCATTCCATGAGGTCATTCAAGAAAACTTCCCTCATCTGGTCAGAACAATGACTATATAAGCCCAAGAAATTCACAGAACCCCTGTAAGACATCTTATGAGAAGACAAACCCCTAGACACATAGTAATTTGTGTACACAAAGTAGGTATAAAAGACAAACCGCTAGACCCCTAGTAATTTGCTTACACAAAGTAGGTATAAAAGAAAAAAATCTTAAAGGCAGCAAGAGAAAAAGGCGAGACTATCAGAATTGCTGCAGACTAATCTGCAGAAACATAGCCGCCAGAAGAATTGGACCCCAATCTTTAATGTTCTCAAAGATAAACGATTTCAATAAAAAATTTCCTACCAAGTCAAGCTAAACTTCATCAGTGGGGGAGAATTAAAATCCTTCCCAGACATCAAATCCCTAAGAGAATATGCTATTATGAGACCAACTCTACAGGAGACAATTAAATGGGTGCTGTGCACAGAAGAAGAAAGAAACAAAAGAAAAACTGTATATTTCACAAGACCACAAACAAACACAGAAGTAGCAAAACACACAGCATACTCACAAAAATGAAATCACACCCATATATGCACACAGAAGCTCAATGAAACAAAACAGTCTTATAAAAGCATTATGCCAAAGATAAACTTCTACATTTCAATAACCAGTCTGAATGTGAATGGACTAAATGCGTTACTGAAAAGACAGAATGGAAAACTGCAAAAACACATTTCAATAAGCATCCTGAATGTGAATGTACTAAATACAGCACTGAAAAGACATAGAATGGCAAACTGGATTTTTTTTTTTTGAGTTGGAGTCTCACTCTGTCACCCAGACTAGAGTGCAGTGGCCGCTCCCGGCCACAGCAGCCTCGAACTGCTGGGCTCCGGCGATCCTTCTGCCTCAGCCTTCCGAGTAGAATTTCAGGCATGTGCTACCATGCCCGGCTGATTTTTTGATTTATTGTAGAGATGACGTCTCACTGCCCAGGCGGGTCTCGAACCCGCGGGCTCAGGCAATCCACTCACCTCAGCCTCCCAAAGGTGCGGGATTACAGGCTGAGCCACCGAGCCCGGCTCAAACTGGATTTTTTAAAAAATGACCCAATAATTTGCCGCCTCCAGGAAACTCATCTTGCCACAAAGGATGCCCGAAGACTCAAAGTCAAGGAACTGAAAACTAATTTCCAGGTGAATGGAACACAAAAGAAGGTAGGAGTCACAATCTTGATATCAGACAAAACAACATTTAAGCTATCAAAAAATTAAAAAGATACAAAAGGACACTATATAATGATAAAAGGTATGATCCATCAATATGAAATATCCATCCTAAGTATATATGCACCCAACACAGGAGGACCAGTTTTTATAAGGCAGCTACTAGTAAACTACACAAAGATATTGACACTAACACTATCAAAACCGAAGACTTAAATACCCCACTAACAACTCTAGATAGATCGTCAAGGCAAGAAAATCAACAAAGTCCAGAACTTCAACTTGATGCTTGACCAAATGGACTTAGCAGATACCTGCAGAACATTCCACCTAATGACCAAAAAATATACATTCTACTCATCAACTCATGGAATGTACTACAAGATTGACCACATACTTGACCATAAATCAGGCTTAAAAAATTCACAAGATCAAAATACTGCACTGTACCTTCTCAGACCATAGTGGAATAAAAATAAATATCACCACCAACAAAATTCCCCCCAAATACACAAAGTCACAGACACTATACAGCATAGTGCTGAACACAGAAATCAAAACAGAATTTAAAAGATTCCTTAAACCAAATGAAAATGAAGAACCATATTACCATACCTCTGGGATGCCATGAAATCAGTGCTAAGAGGGAAATTTATATTTCTATGAATGCACATTAAGAACATAGACAGAGAACAAGGGAGGTAGACTACCAAAATCCTAACTTCAGCAGAAGGATCCAGATCATCAAAGTAAAAGCTCAAATACAGAACATAAAATACAAAAATATTATAGAAAAAAATCAATGAAAAAATCTGGTGCTTAGAAAGGATAAAAAAAACTGATGGACCCCCTAGCAAGAATGACCAAGAAAAAGAGAGAGAAAGTCCAAATAAACACATTCAGAAACACAAAAGATCAAGTCACAATGGACCCTGAATAAATGCAGATAATTATCAGAGATTATTATGCACACCTTTATGGAAACAAACTCAATAAGCTAAATGAAATGGATAACTTTTTACATCACACAAACTCCTAATGTTGAAACAAAAACTTGAGATCCTAAATAGACCAATAACAATCCAGAATATTGACTCTGTCATGAGAATAGTACATCCAAAGGAAAAAAAAAAATAAAAGTCCTGGACCAGACATCTTTCCAGTGGAATTCTACAAAGCATACAAGGAGAAATTGATACTGATCCTATTGAAAGTACTCCAGGCAATCAAGAAAAATAACACTCCCCCAAAATCATTTAATGAAACTAACTTCACATTGATACCCAAACCAGGTAAAGATTCAGCTAAAAGAACTACTGGCCAATATCCCTGAAGAGCATAGAAGTAAAAATTCTCAACAAGATTCTAGCAAATCATATCCAACAACACATCTCAAAAATCATCCACCATGACCAAGTACGCTTAATTTCCGGAATGCAGGGCTGGTTCAACATTCTCAGGATCATAAATGTAAGTAAATGCATGAACAGATGCAAAAATGAGAACCATATTATTATATCATTAGACACAAAAAAAATGCTTTTGATAAAATTCAGCATCCCTTCTTGATAAAAACCTTCTAACACCTAGGCCATAGAGGGAATATACCTCAAAATAGTAAGCACCATCTATAATAAATCCATAGCCAACATATTCCTAAATGAACAGAAATTGGAAGCTGAAAACCAGATAAGGTTGTCCACTCTCATTCCTCCTGTTTAAAATAGTATTGGAAGTTCTAGCTAGAGCAATTAGACAAGAGAAGGAACTCAGGAGATGCCAAATAGGAAAAGAAGAAGTCTAGTTATCCTTCTTTGTAGGCAACATGATTTTATACCTTGAAAACCCAAGAGAATCTGTCAAAAACCTCCCTGCACTGATAAAGGTCTTTGACAAAGTCTCAGGGTACAAAATAAAGGCAAAAGATAGTCACATTCTTATACACTAACAACAAACAGGCAGAGAACCAAATAAAAAACATAATCCCATTCACAAGACACACACACACAAAGAAATATCTTGGCATCTTCCTAACCAGAGAAGTGAAAGATCTTTACAATGAAAACTACAAAACACTGCTCGAAGAAGTCAATGACATTAACAAATAGAAAAGTATTCCATGCTCATAGATTGGAAGCATCAACATGGTTAATATGTCTATTCTACCAAAGGCAATCTACAGATTCAATGCTATACCCATTAAATTTCCAATTTAATTCTTCTCAGACCTGGAAACAACAATACAGAAATTTATATGGAAACATAAATGACCACAAATAGCCAAAACAATCATTAGCAAAAGAAACAAAATGGGAGGTAGCACACTTCCAGACTTTAAAATTTATTATAGTGCTACAATAACCAAAACAACCTTGCGTTGGTACTAAAACAGGCATATAGACCAATGGAACAGGGTAGAGATTCCAGAAGCGAAACCTCAATTTCTCAACCAAGTCATCTTCAACAAAGTCTCCAACAACAACCATTATGGAGAAGAGTACTATTCAATAAATGATGCTGGGAAAACTGACTGACCACATGCAGAAATATGAAGTATGGCCCCTATCTATCAGCATACACAAAAAAATCAACTCAAAATGGATCAAAGACCTAAATGTAAAACCCCAAGTTTTAAGAATCTTAGACAATGCAGGAGATACACTTATGGCAATCAGAACAGGCAACCAGTTCCTGATCAAAACCCCAAAAGCCAATACCATAAGAGATAAATAGACAAGTGGAACCTCATCAAACTGACAAGCTTCTGAAAAACAAAAGAACCCATCAATAGAGTAGGGAGATAACCCACAGAATGGAAAAAAGTATTTGCCAACTACATATCTGACAAAGGCCTAACATCCAGGATCTGCAAGGAACTCAAAAACATGCCAAAAGGAAAAAACAAACGGCCCTATTAAAAGGTGGGCAAAAAACATGAATACACACTTCCCAAAAGAAGACAAACAAGCAGCCATCAGACCCATGAAAAATGCTCAGTCTCACATGTCACGAATCATCAGAGAAATGCCAATCAAAACCACATTGAGATACCACCCAATTCCAGTAAGAATGACCATCTTTAATTTTAAAAAAGCAACATATGCTGGTGAGAATGCAGAGAAAAGGGAATGTTTCTATACTGTTGGTGGGAATGCGAACAAGTTCAACCTCTATGGAAAACAGTGTGGTAATTTCTAAAAGAACTTGAAATTGACTTTCCATATGACCCATCAAGCCTCTTTCTGTAAATATACCCAGAGGACCTTAAATCGCTCTACGTAAAAGATACCTGCATAAGCATGTTTATTGTAACACTATTTATAATAACAAAAACACAGAATGAACCATGGTGCCCATTGAAACTGGATGGGATAAAAATAATGTGGTACATGTTATGGAATATTATACAGCCATAAAGAAGAACAAAATCATGGACTTCACAGCACTTGGATGGATTTAGAGTCTATAGTACTCAATGATTTATCACAGAAACAAAGAACTGAGTACCATATGTTCTCACTCATAAGTGTATCCTGAACATTTATCATAATACTATAAGAAAGGGATTGGCAGTAGCTGGAAACTGCCAGGGGAGGAAGGGGTGGGCACATGATATTAATAATAGTACCTCATTTAAAACCAGGTAAAGTGAGGACAAAAAGATAGTCCTCACTTTGCCAATTGTATTGATGACCAACTGTACTGATGCCCTAATCCTGAATTGTACTACACAACTTTAAAATAAAATACTTTTTTTAAAAAAGAGATATTATAATTGAGTGAAAAGTAATGCCACACAACATGAGAACATATTTGGTGCATGTAAACCTAAAAAAAGGCTCACATTCAAAACACATAAAGAATGCTTACAAATCACAAAGAAAAGAGACAACTAAATGCAAAAAAAAGCATGAGACTGTCTTCTTTTGCTACATTATGTTTATTCCTTTCATTTCTCTATAATGTTCTGTTGTATGGAATCTCCATAATGATCCATTGTAATGTTGATGGACATTTGGGAAATTTTCAGTATTTGACTACTGTTATCTTCTGATACATAATTCTTGGTGTGCAAGTCAACATATTTTTATAGGGTTTATTTCTAAGAGTGAATCCTAAAAAAAGGTCCACTGAAGATATGAAAAATCACGAACTCTATTTGCAATAAAGGAAATGAAAATTAAATAACAATGAACTCTCACTTAATACTGAGTGAAGATTTAATGCAAAGATAAATATTCCATTTATGTGTGTTTAAGTGGATGTAATGAATTTGGAAAATAATTTTTCATTATCTACAGAAATTGAGAGTACATAGGCCTTCTAATCCTGGAGAAGGGAGTGATTGGAAGGGGCGCATATGGAGGAATAGAAATGTTCTCTTTCTTGACAATAGTTAGTGGTTACAAAGATGTTCATTCTGTCCCAATGCACTAACAGATGTTTTTGTTTTGTGTAATTTTTGAATATATAATACCTTAATTATTTTAAAATATGGCAATTCCTTGTCTTGCAAGTGTATTCTCTACAGTGTCATTTAGTTGAGCTTCCAAATTATATTAAACTGCTAATTTATGGACAAATGAGTTGGCTAGCTGAATCAGTTCTGTGGCTGAGGTTTTATGTATATCAAGGTTCCCACTGTAACAATTAACAAAGAAATGCAAAATCTTATCAATACTTTAAAAATACTAAGGAAATTATATTTAAATATTTATGCTGATACACATGCTAATCTCAAAATATTTTATGTATTTATTCTTCCATGACGATATTAGCTAAGCATATATATATATTGCATTTGTTGCTACATTTCAGATTTCTTGTTAAAAATCTGAAATGATTACTAATTCATCTCTTGGTAGACAAAATTGTCTTAGAGGTGGCTTTCATAGATGAAAATGTTGAAAGAGTTTCCTTATGGTAGAAAACTGAGAATTTTGAGATTAAATCATCTTTACAGTTTATATAATACTAAAAATTTTCAATTACCACTTAGGATAGAGAGAGTGTGAGATTAGGCAGATAAATAACAGAAAAACTTAGTTTTCAAGAGACCTAATACAAAATGAAGCCAAAGGATTATTTAATTTACAAGACATTTTTCCACAAACATAATTGCTGTAAAAATGCATGCATGTCAATTCATTTAGCAAATTCTTTCTTAAAGGTGTAAAATCTACATATTTTCTGAAATTAAAGTGCATTCTAATAATTTTAATGGTAAAGTTTTACAGATTTCAACAATACTATTGCTTAATTTGCACAAAAGATTCTTCATGTTAGCACTATGGAGGAAAAAAAGAGCACATTCAGTAAAATACAACTCAGAAACAAAGACAGTAGCAGAAAGTGGAGCATTAGACAAAACACTTCCACACCGCATGCATTTCTATTGTTTTACTCACCTCTTCAATCACTTTCGCCTGAGGCATCTTAACTGGTGGCTCTGCCTCTCCATGTTAATATTCATACTTAACAAATGTCTTCTTCTTCCTATTATATGAATGACAGTCAAGTTTTAAAAAAAGTGAGCCAGAGTGAGAGCAACAGCAAGAGAGCACAAACGTGAAGAAAAGAGCAACTGGGATGTAATTGTTACAACAAATAGCACATGCTAAACAGTTCATTTATGAAACATAAAAAAAAAATCCAGTAACTGGATGTCAAATATAAACTGATGAGCCCCCTTCTCTATTTTTAGAAAAATACTCAAAACTTAAGCTTGACTCTTAACTCTTTAGCATGTATTTGTGTGTGTGAGTGTCTGACTGTGTGTGCATATGTGTTTGCATAAATGTTTAATTTATTAACTGATAAACTTCTAGAGATTGGAACCCTTTCTCACTCACTGTTTAATCTCCCACAACTCTGGCAACTATTACTTGCCCATTGTTGACTCGCAATACTTGTAAATGGAATTGAGTTGAGTCTCGATGAATACTGAATTCCAATTGTTCACTTCAGGACATAATTAACAGTTTCAGCATGATTCCGATTGTACATTTATCATGAAGGACCTTGTGGTTCAGTTATATGTTTCATGCAAAAGGAAAATAAGAAAAACAAAATGTAGGCTACATGATTGTGTTTGTGCCAATTGAAATGCAGATAAATTTTTAGAAATACAAACATTTTAATTTGCCCTTAGCCACTAGCAGAGTTAATCAATGTATGCAATCTTAATGAAAATAAGGGTACCTATGCAATTAATGGAAGCAGAGTTGTTAATGATTCTTGTTTGCCTGAAATATTAGACTTTCGAGCTGACTCACACAATTTAAATACATACATAATGTATGGTGTTCATACTGTCGTTAGATATTTATTTTAATATAAATAGATTGAAAGCCAAGTTATTATTTACAACTAACATACAAATCCTAAAAATATTACAAGCAACATTTATCAATGTTATTTTATATCACCTTCTATAAGTAATATATGGTGCCAGATGTTGAGGCTTTAGTATAAATTTGTAATTAGTAATTCCTGTCTTGAATAGGCTTTTAATGTGGTTTGGAATATGCACCAAAACAACAATGAAAACAACATAAAAATTGTCATATAATTGTGACAAATATATGAATGAAAAATTTCTTCTAATCCTTTAACTCCATTGCATGCTCTTCATATTATCATTAATTTTCAAAAACATTAAAAACTGTGAATGTTCTGCATATTGTCATTGATTCTTGACACTTAAAAATGGTGAATGATATTGATATTCATTCTCCTATTAAGATTAATTTGCAATGGAAGACAAGTTGATTATGAAGTCAGAGAGATAAATAATATTTTATGAAAGGGCTTGTTAAAAGTACAAACCTCACCTTCACGCAATATACTTTTGTAACAAATCCTCACATGTATCCCACGGTTCTAATTTTTTTTTTCTTCTTGGGTCAGAGTCTTTCTGTGGCCCAGGCTGGAGTGCATGCTTACAGCCACCACAGCCTTGATCTGCTGGACTCAGACGTTCCTTCCACCTCAGTCTTCCAAGTAGCTGGAACTACAGGTGCACACCACCGTACCCGGCTACTTTTTTGATTTGTTGTAAAAATGAGATCTCGCCAAGTTGCCCAGGCTGGTCTCAAGTCCATGGGCTCAAGCAATCCTCTCACCTCAGCCTCCCAAAGTGCTGGGATTATAGGTGTGAGTCACCGGTTCTAAATTTAAAATAATAATAACATTATTTTAGAGGAAAACTTGTAGTGAGCTATAAAGAGAGAAAAAATTAAATCTCAGAAAAGACAATTAGTAAACAAATGATGTGTTTTATTTTCAGATGAAAAGCTGTAATTACATAGTTACATTTTGAATAACTCCACATCTACATACATGCAAACATTTTCTGTTCTCTAAATGGAATAAATATCTCATTCTAAAAATAATCTACTTATTTTTTCATTTCCTTCTTCATGAAGATGCTGCAGATGTTTCTGTGAGTTAGAAAACAAGCCACGATGTACCTCATTTTTGAATGCTTACTTACAGTAGTTTTTTTGTAACTTCATAGCCATAAGTCATGGCATTATAAAATCATTAATTTGTTTTTTATTTCCTATTACTACTTAATAGATAATTCATTCTTCTAAATAACCAAGTGATCATTTAGTATTCAATAGTTAAATCTAGAAGTAAATATTTATTTCCTGTTCATATGAGTAGATAAAGTAAACCTAAAATACCTGCCTTCTGTCCAGTTGGGAAGAAAGCAGTGGGTACCTAGCCCAAGAAGATTTTGGTTCAAAGATATTCTTCTTACTAAATTACAGTGCATTGAGAAGGGGTTGGCCATGATCTTGCTGGTGAGATTTGCCACCTTGTTCATTTAAGGGAAAGGCAGATAAGTTTTATTAGAATTTCCTAGTAAAACAGCAGCACAAACCATATAACATGTTTGATAACTATAAATTATTCCCTTGACCATGGAAAAAAATTTAGTAAAGTAATAATTCTCTTTTGGAACAATTAGAAATTATGGCTGCTCCCTCCTCCTCAGACACATGTAATCCACCAATATTTCTAAAGAATATATTCTAAGAATCAATCACTTTCAAAAATTAAAATATAGACATATACCTACATTCCATTGACTGCTCAATAATAAAGTTATGCCATCTTAATTATTAATAAAGGCCTAATGGATGTTTTCTAACTAGGAGACTAATATTCTATGATCATCTCTACTAGACTTTGCTGCTTTTCTTCTATTTTTTTGTGTTTCTTCATACTACATGACCTGGAGTCAGTTCAAATCTGGCATCCAGTTATTATCAATTTAATTTCATTTATTGAAGACATTTTGCACAATTGCAAGATGAAGCCTTTGAGAAAATGATAAACATTATTGAATAATTTAGTCTACTAAAAAGAAAGTCTGTTTATAAAATGTTGTTGTGTTTGCTATGTTGCATCTATATCCATGATATCCCATTTTCAACTTAAGATATGTAAGATGTTAAGAAATTATTGTAACTGTTGACCAAATAAATGAACTGTCATTAGGAGAAGGCAATTGTTTGGTTGTCTCTGCTCAACAAAATGGAAACATTCTTAGGAGCGCTCACCTGGATAAAGTATTATCTTTAGCACATACCTAATGATCACGTCTGAAAATATACTGAGCCCAATTAAATAATGTCCAAATAAACTGAACTCCAATTACTAATAGTCTCAATTTAAGTATTAACAGTTAATATTTAGGAGGTCTCCTCTGTATCCCCACATTATCTAGAATGATGCCTTATAAAGAACATTAGACAAAAAGAAACATTTCATAAACAATAACTACTTTTTCCTAAAAATGATAGCAAAATCTTGGTCTCCAAGGTGCTAAACCTTCAACTGTCATTCAGATTGGGAAATCATTATAAAAATAGTGATTGCAGCTAATTATTATTATTTTTTTCCCTCCCCTGGGCTGCTCACCATGAACTGTTATATGGATCAATATCTCCAAAAGGTTTGTGATCCCTGAGGAATAATTTGAAAAACAATTGAACTTTAAATATTCTTCAGTAGCTCCCTTCTTTCACAGTAACAAAAGTTCAAGTAAAGTCATCTTTTGGCATCTAAAATCATATAGATCTTTCAGTGATGAGAGGAATGTGAGACATTTGGACATCGATAATCATGTTCTATTCTCTAGAATGGTGAGAACTTATCAATATATTTGAAGTGAGGACCACTAGTAGTGGCTGGGAAAGCTGCTGTTTGTAACAGCTTACATTTGCTTTTTTTCATAAGTTTGCATGAAAGGTGGAGTCTTTTTTTTTGTTTTTAATCTATGTGTTATATTAGTTTAGTGTTACATGACCTCATATTCTCTTAGAGCTTTGCCCATCCTAGGGATCCCAATAAGATTTAGAGGGTGCCAATGATTAAAAACTTTCTGTAGAGTATATTTTCAAAGCATATATCAAAACATATCGATTAAAATCCGAATACTTTTGTCTTTATTATTTTATTCTTCTGTTTTGCAACCATAAAAGTTGGTTTACTAGAAGTCATAATATAGACAAGTGAAAGTAAACAAAGAATCTTACTTAGTGGAAATACCTTGGGAAAAATCTAGAGTCTCCAAATCTCAGTTTACTGAACTGAGGTGTGAGTTGACTTTCGAAAATTGCAATATTAGATATGATTATACTTTTTGGTCAAGGATGACACAGTTTCATGGACAACCCTGGAACTATCATAAACTGTGGGTGTCTTAGTTCATTTTGTACTCCTATAACAGAATACCACAGATTGGGTAATTTATAAAGAACACAAAATTTTATTTTCTCAAAGTTCTGGAGGCAGAGAAGTTAGGATTAAGGCTCCAGAATCATGTGTGGATCTTTTTCTTTTTTTTTTCAAATTTTATTTTATATTTTATTTTAAAGATGTGTGGTACAATTCAGGATTAGGTATACAAGTGGAGATCATACAGGTAATGTTTGGGCCTCCCTTTGGTCCCCTCTTTGCCTTGTTTGAGATCAGGTACATTCATTGACATTGTGTCCCCACCCCCACTCCAGCTGTATCCTGCTACTACCAATCACTTTCTTATAATAATATGGTAAATGTTCAGGGCCCACTTATGAGTGAGAACATATGGTACTCTGTTCTTTGTTTCTGTGATAGACCACTGGGTATGATAGACTCTAAATCCATCCAAGTTGCTGCAAAGTCCATATGTTTGTCCTTTTTTATGACTGCATAATATTCCATTGTGTATATGTGCCACATTTTTAAAAATCCAGTCCAGTTTTGAAGGGCAGCATTGTTGGTTCCATGTTTTTGCTATTGTGAAGAGTACTGCAATAAACATGTGTGTGCAGATATCCTTTCTGTAGAATGATTTGAGTTGCTCCAAGTATATTCCCAGTAGGGGCATGGCTGGGTCATTTGGAAGGTCAATTTCTAGTTCTTTTAGAAATTGCCACACTGTTTTCCAAAGACATTGAACAAGATTGTATTCCCACCAGCAGTGTAGAAGCATTTCCTTTTTTTCTCATCCTTGCCAGCGTCTGTTGTTGTTTGTTTTTATGAATGATGGCCATTCTTACTGGGGTTAGGTGGTATCTCAATGTGGTTATGATTTGCATTTCTCTGATTAGTGAGGCTGAGCAAATTTTCATGTGTCTGTTGACTGCCTGTATATAATCTTTTGAGAAGTGAGAAGTGTCTATTCATGACTTTTGCCCATTTTTTAATGAGGTTGTTTGTGTTTTTTTCCATTTCAGCATCTTTGTGTTACTTGTGGATCCTGTATGTTAGCCCTTAGTCAGATATGCAGTTGACAAATATTTTTTCCCATTCTGTGGGCTTTCTCCTGGCCCTCTTGATGGTTTCTTTTGCTTTACAGAAGCTTTCAGTTTAATGAGATCCCACTTTGTCAGTCTTATCTCTTAAGACATCTGGGATTTTGATTAGGAATTGATTGCCTACTACTATTTCTGTAAGGGTGTCTCTGCATTTTCTGAGATTCTTATAGTTTCAGGTTTTATGTTTAGGTCTTTGATCCATTTAGAATTGATTTTTGTGTATGGTATGTAGGGGTCCTGCTTCAGCCTTCTGCTTGTGGTCAGCTAGTTTTCCCAGCACCATTTACTGAATAGATTTTCCTCTTCCCAGTGGTTCTTGGTGGAGGTTTTGTTGAAGATGATTTTGTTGAGAAATTCAGATTTTGCTTCCAGAAACTCTCTCCTATTCCATTGATCCATAAGCCTGTTCTTGTACCAGTGCCAGTTCTTGTTCTAATTATTGTAGCCTTATATTAAAATTTAAAGTCTGACGTGTCTTCATGAATTTCTTTGAGCAGTGTTTTGTAGTTTTCATTGTAAATGTCTTTCATTTATTTGGTTAGGAAGATGTCGAGGTATATCTATCTTTTTCTTTTTGGCTATTGTGAATGGGATTGTGTTTTTTATTTGTTTCTCTGTTTGTTGTTGTGTGTATGAATGAAACTGTCTTTTGCACATTTCTTTTGTACCCTGAGACTTTGACAAAGTCCTTTATCAATGAAAGGAAGTCTTTGACAGATTCTCTTGGATCTTTGAGGTATAGGATCATATTGTCAGCAAAGAGGGATAACTTAAATTCCTCTTTTCCTATTTGGATACCACCTATTTCCTTCTTTTGTCTAATTTCTCCATCTAGAACTTCCAAAACAATGTTGAATAGGAGGGTTGAGAATGGGCAGCATTGTCTTGCTTCAGTTTTTAGGGGTAATATTTCCAGTTTCTGTCCATTTAGGAATATGCTGTCTGTGGGTTTATCATAGATGGTGCTTACTATTTTGAGATATGTTCCTCTATGCCTAGATGTTTGAGGATTTTTATCAAGGAGGGATGCTAAATTTTATTAAAAGCTTTTTCTGCATCTAATGATATAATCATGTGGTTCTTGTTTTTACATCTGTTGATGTATGTAATTACATTTATGGTCTTACAGAAGTTGAACCAGCTCTGCATCCTGAGGATACAACCTACTTCTTCATGGTGGATGATTTTTGAGATGTGTTGTTGTATACAATTTGCTAGAATCTTATTGAGTATATTTGCATCTATTTTCATTAAGAATATTGGTCTGGAGTTCTCTTTTCTTGTTGAATCTTTACCCTGTTTGGGTATCAGTATGATGTTAGTTTCCTAAAATGATTTGGGGAGAATTCTGTCTTTCTCAATTGCCTGGAATACTTTAAGTAGAATTGGTATCATCTCCTCCTTGTATGCTTTGTAGAATTCTGCTGGAAAGCTGTCTAGTCCAGGGTTTTTTTCTGTAGGAAGTTTTCTTATGAGGGAGTCAGTTTCCTGGGTTGTTATTGGATATGTAGTTTCTCAGTGTCCTCCTGTTCAACCTTGGGAGATTGTGGATGTCAGAAAGTCCTCCATTTTATTTAGGTTATCAAGTTTGTGACCATACAGGTATTCATAGTAATGTCTGATAATCTTTTTATTACTTCATGGTCAGTTGTGGTTTGATTTTTGCATTTCTCATTGTGTTTATTTGTTTTTGTTTTTGTTTTTCTCTTTTTCTTCGTCATTCTGTCTAGGGGTCCATTCATCTAGTTTATTTTTTGAAAGAAACAGTTTTTTTGTTTTGTTGATTTTTTTTTTCTTTGATATTTTTGTATTCTATGTCTCGTATTTGAACTTTTACTTTGGTGATCTAGATTCTTCTTTAAAATTAGGGTTTTGGTGGTCTTGTCTTTTCAGTCCCTTTGGTGATTTGTTAGGTTGCTAACTTGGTATCTTTCCTTTTCTTGATGTGTGTTTGTAGTGATTTAAATTCCCTTTTTAGAACTGTTTTCATGGCATCTGAGAGATTTTGGTAAGTGGTTTCTTCATTTCCATTTGTTTCCAGGAATTTTTAAATTTCTGTTTTGATTTTTATGTTGACCCAGTAGTCCTTCAGCACCATGCTGTGTAATGTCCATGTCTTTTTGTGTTTGGGGGGAATTTTGCTGGTGTTGATATTTATTTTAATTCCACTGTAGACTGAGAAGGTGCATGGCAGTATTTTAATTTTGTGAAATTTGTTTATGCTTGATTTATGGCCAAGGATGTGATTGATCTTGGTGTATATTTCATGTGGTAATGAGTAGGATGTATATTCTGTGGTTGTTGGTGAAGTGTTCTGTAGGTACTATTAAGTTCATTTGACCAAGTTTCAAGTTGATGCTCCCGATCTCTTTGTTGATTTTTTTGCCTCAATGATCTATCTAACATTGTTAGTGAGGTATTTAAGTCCCCAGCTATAAAAGTGTTAGAGTTATTATATTTTTGTAGTTTACTTAGCAGTTGCTTTACAAATGCTGGAGCTATTGGGTGCATATATGTTTAGGATAATATTTCTTGTTGATGGATTGAGACTTTTATCTTTATGTAGTGACCTTCTGTATCTTTTAAAAATTTTGCTAGCTTATAGGTTGTTTTGTATGATATTAAGATAACAACTTCTGCCTTCTTTTGTGATCCATTCATCTGGAAATCAGTTTTCCATCCTTTAACTTTGAGTCTGTGTGCATCCCTTGTGGTAAGATGAATTTCCTGGATGCAGCAAATTATTGGATCATGGTTGGTTTTTTTTTTTTTAAGTTTTTTTTAATCCAGCTTGCCTTTCTGTGTTTTTTCAGTGATACATTTAGTTCAGTCACATTCAGGTTGATTATTGAAATGTGATTGTTTATCCCCATCAAGAGGTTCTTATAAAGTTTTTTGTTTGCTCATTTGTTTTCTTTTTACTTTCAGTTTGATATATGTGTGTGCTTTCAAGTTTACAGTCACAATGTATTTTCTGTTTATTCTGTGTTCTCCTGTTCTCTTAGGAAGTGCATGGTCATTCTTTTATTTATCTTTCTTCTTTGTTTAATACTTTTAAGCATCTCCTGTAGAGCTGGTCTGGAAACTGCATCATCTCTTAGGAGTTTTTTGCTTGGGAAGGATTTTAATTCTCTATTGCTGATGAAGCTGAACTTGGCTGGGTGGGAACTTCTTGGCTGAAATTGTTTATCTTTGAGGACTTTGAATATTGGTCTCCAGTCCCTTCTAGTGCTTCTACCAATAGGTGTGCTGCTATTCTGATTGATTTTCCCTGGTAGGTAGTCTGACCTTTCTCTCTTGCCTTTAGGATTTTATTTTGTACCTGCTTTGTGTAGGTGAATTAATATGTGTCTAGGGATTTGTTTTCCTATTTGATGTCTTACAGGGTTCCATGTATCTCCTGTCTTTGGATGGTCACATCTCTGGTGAAATGGGGAAAGTTTTCTTGAATAACCTCCTGGAATACTTGCTCCAAGATGTTCACCATTTTCCTTTCTTCTTTTGGGATTCCAATCAGGCATAGGCTTGACTTCTTGATATAGTTGCACATCTCTTGGATACTTTGTTCTTTCTTTCTGAGTTTTCTTTCTATGATTTTACAGAATGAGTTAATTCCATGTTTTGGTCTTCAAGTTCTGAAATTCTTTCTTCTGCTTAATTAATTTTGCTTTACATGCTTGTCATGTTATTTATTTCCTGGATGAAATTTTTTTATGCCAAAGTCTTTGTTACAAGTTCTTTCACTGTTGCGTCTTGTCTTTCTTGAGTCTTATTTGTGCTTTCCATCCATTTCCTAATGCCTGTTATAGTCTGGGGCCAGTCATTGGTGTCTTCTATTGTTTGGACTCTGAGGTCTGATTTTTTTCAGACATTTTCTCTTTGTTACACTGGGTTTTATCTGTGTTTTACTGACTTTTCTTCATGTGACAGATCTCTTTTTTTTCTCTTTTTAGTTCCATTTTCCGTGGCAATGGGAGAGGTTTTCACTTCTGATGTTTGCTCAGCCCTCTATTCTTCCCTGATCAGGGCTATAAATTTGTTCTTTTTAAAAACAAGACTGTGGGTGGGAAACTTTGCTCTCTCTTTTAGTTCTGAGAGCCAAATAAGGTGGAGGATGAGAAACTTGAATTCAAAATCTACTTACAAATTACAATGTTCACTGGTTGTGGTATGGGTTCCCTGAGACCCATTACCCACTACCACTCTATAGATGCTGCAATGTGTATGTTTGTGTATCCCCAAGTCCTAGATACAGTAACAGTAATAAGGAGAATAGAGAAAAGTAGAATGAAATAAGATGGACAACACACACACACACACACACACACACACACAGACATAAAAGCAGAAACCAAAACAAAAAACAACACACACATACACACAAACACAAACAAAAACCAAAACAAACTGGAAAAAAAGAACACAGTAAAACAAAAAAAAATTAGGAAAACTAAACATACACACACACACACACACACACACACACGCCCAACACAAAATGAAAGTAGAAGAAAAAAGAAAAGAGAAAAAAAGGAATTCATATTGACCCCTCACACATTTACAGACACATTAAATTAAGAGAACAAAAAACAAATGCAAACAAAAAACTTTGAAAGATGGAGACTCAGTCATTCATGTACACACATAAACAGAAAATAAAAAAAAGAAAAGAAGAAAGGAAAAAAGAAAAAGAAAATAAAAAGTGAAGGGAATGCACATCAAACCCTCACAAACACACTCATGCACAAAGGAAAAAGAAAAAACAAAACAAACAGTAACAAAAAACCAAAAAGCAACCTGCCTTCTTGTGGCAGGTTCTGTAATTGTTCCTCTCAGCTGCTCACAGGTAAGCCCCTTGGCTGTCTTGTGTTGAGCTGTGGCCACATTCACAATCTTCACACTGTCCAGCTGGAGGAAGGAAGATGAGGTGGTGAGAGTGGGTGGGGCTTCAGTCCTTCCCTTCCACTCTCATATGATCAGATGGATACCAACTGATGGGGAGGTGTGGGATTGTCTCTTCCCCAGATACTAGTGTGGGGTTGCAACAGCCAGGCTTATCCTGGAGTAGAGTCCTCCTATTGTGTCTGAAGTCCAGACTCCACCTGGGTTCGTTCCTCTCAGTCATGTCCCAGCCATGTGAGTCTGCAATTCAGAGGATTGCTGGGGAGGAGGGTGTTGGGTCAGCCCCGGATGCATTCTTGATCTTTTCAGGTGTCTTTTTCATCCTTTTATGACCATACCCTTTGTCCTGGTCCTGCGGGGATCCCACTCCCACAAGGTGTGGGATTTCCTGATGGAGAGATGAATAGGCGAAAGAAGGAACTTACAACAAAATGATGTACTTGGACACTTGTTTGCAGGCCAGAAGCCTGCAGGATAGATGACATTTAATGTTAGTTCACAGAAAGCTTTAATACTATTCGTAAAGGGGCGAGACAAAGAAAATTCCTTCACATACATATCTTTCAAAAGTTACCACCATCTAGCGGTCTTAGAAGCAATAAACAAGCCAAGAACTTTATCTGCTTTCAGTCAATGAGTCCTTTCCATAAAGCCAAAAATGATAGTTTTAGTCCAAAGTCCTGAATAACAGTCCTTGAAATGTCTCAAGAAAGTTTCCAAGTGAACATTTCTCCATGTATCAGGAGTTTTCTCTCTGGGTCCTCTATGACCTTCAAAGCTCTGTAATCACCTTTCTTGTCCAGATGTCTTCGTTATCTTTCTTTTATCCTGCAGTGTTTATTTCTAAAGAAAACTCAAAAGAAGCTTTTAGTGATGTTTCCCAGGCCCCAAGATTGCTCTCTGTATTTAGTTAATTTATCATAAAAGTATCCAATTAGTATATTATGAATTCAGTGAAAACCCACTCTATAAACATTAACTTAGAATTTTAACTATTGAATTAAGTAAAAACCTTAATGATTAATTTTAATCCTAAATCTGTGAAAACAGTGTTATAAATCACCTACATAACTCCTAGATAAGTGTTAGAACTTAAAATGAATTCATAATGAACTTACTATAAACGTGTGCTTCTAAAAAACCTTATGTGTAAACACTAAACTACATAATTCTAAATCAAATAAGGAGTGAATATACTTACATCATTTTTTACTCAAGCAATATCTAGTAACTTATAACCAAGTGAAAGAAAGCATTCTTGATGTGCTTCAGAGTTTAACCATTGCATATGTTAGAAAAGGCCAAACAGCATAGTGGGAAATGAAAAAATGAACCATGACATTTCCAGGTTAGCTGTGAGTACTTCACATAAACCTGCCATTTTCTTCTTCCACAATTGCACAGAATTCTTCAGCCGTACCAACAGCAAAGATGGAAGACAGAAGGGCTTTAGCTGCCCGGGCTCGCTTTGTGGTCAGGGATCCTCAGCGCACCTGGACTTTGTCAATCAGGCATGCTCCCAACATGTGGCTAAATCAGGGAGGGGAGGGGCACATGAGACTCAGCACTTATACTCTTTCTCCAGAGTTGAGCTTTTAGAATAGTCCCTTTGAGTAATGATCAACCCCTTAGTACTTAATCTGCCAGTCACAGAGATTGGGTCTGTTGTTCTGTGGTGAGCAAACTGGAGTACTTTCCTGCCCAGTTTTCAAAATGGTGGCAGAGTGCCTCTTTCAATTTCTCCAGTGGGGCTCTGCTTCTGGATTTTCTCACTGTGTTCCCTCTGCAGCCCTTGTTCCCATTGTCCAGCCAGGCAGCAGTGAGGCAAAGCCTGGAGTTAATAGTCACTCCTGGTAGCTTCCACCCAGGAAGGACTTTGCTATATTTTTAAAAAATGGCACTTGGCTTCCATACCCCAGGAATAGTTAGGGTCCAAGCAGAGTAGCTGTGGCACCATCCACTTCTCCAGAAAACCCGTATTTACTTGCCCCTTAGTGCCCACTCAGTCAATCACTCACACACCTACTTACTCACAGGCATGTATGCAACATTTTCCACACACACACACACTCACCCACTCACACTGTTACTCCCATAGTCTGACCTCACCACCATCTTCCTTCCTTCCCCAGACCTTTTTCTTGCATCCCCTTATGGTGGAAGGCAAGAATTTGCAAGAGGCCAAGAAAGAAAGAGAAAAGGGGATGAACTTGAACTTTAATAAGGAACCCACTCCCATGATAATGGTATTCATTCTTTCATGAAGAAGGACCCCTCATGGACTAAGCGCCTCTTAAAGCTCCCACCTCTCAATACTGTTAAAATGACAGATTTTAACATGAGTTTTATAGGAAACTTTCAAATCATAGTAGTGACTTTTCTTCATCTTTTCTTCTTTCCCCACAAAATGACAGATCTGCTCTCATTTGATAGAAACACAATTTCATGGGAGGGATCTCAAAAGAGCCTTTATTTCTGCCACAAATACCATGAAAAGTGCTGCCACCTTCCTTGTCTTATTTGTGGCAAGCACATGGTAGTGTGAGCTATGTTTTCTGGCATCATTGCAAACCTGTGCTGTGTTCCTAATAATGTAGAGCAATATATTGAGTGACCTCTATCAAGAGAGTAATTAAAGTCACTCTTCTTCATCCCATGTAGTAAGTGGGATTAATAAGACTATTAGATCTTAGATTCGCTTCTTGGTTCAGTCTCTCAAATGAAACAATTTATCCCATAGGCCAGATTTTCCAACAAAGGCTTAGCAGCTTGTCTTGTAATAAACTGAACAGAGCTACAGTTCTTGCACTTTTCTTACCCTGCCATGTTTTCTTAACCACTAAGCATAGTGTTAAAGGAACAATCATTTATAAGCATTAGTTCTCCATTTGTCAAATTTGAGGGCATACTTGTGCTATTAGCCACTTGCATCCTAGCTCTGTGATGACAGCTGGCTAATAATCTAACTAGGCAGTTTTGTTTGTGCTGCTTTCATTAACCAGTTACTTACCTAGATTAGAGCTCCAGGCCTTGACCAAACAGAACTTTCTACTACATACTACTTACTTGTATAATGAACTTCTCACTTTAGCATACAGTGGCAACTTCATTCACATGTGTTTTCCTTATATATAGTAAGATATAGCCCCACAGAATTACTGATAAAGTAGACTTATGAAATGGAATGAGTAGCTGCATAACAATCTGAGAAATATAATAGAAACTTCAGAAAACTGAAAATTATTAGAGCAGGGTTATATCTCCAAATATGTTTTATGAGGAGAGGAAGTATGGCTAATAAACATAGCTAAGTCTCATAACATACTAGGTGTGTGCTAAGCACCTTTAGTACAATATTCCAATTAATCCTTATACTAGACCAATAAGGTAAGTGTTATTGTCATCCATATTTTATAAATGAAAATCCTGAGTCTTAGTAAATCAAATTATGTACTTTGATCTTGCTAGGACTTTGGTTTTGGTCCTGTTGATTCTAAAATCTCTGTCTATAATTTCTAAACACTGCTTTTCTTCTACTTTGGATTGCCTCATAGCACATGACTTGGAGCCAGTTAATATCTGCCATTCAGTTACTACCAAGTGAATTTCATTATGAGAAAATTATAAAGGATTTGTGATCATTTCTTTCATCTACTGAAGAGAAGGAGTGCTCTTATTGTGTTTTCATAGGCATCTTGTTCTGTTGAAATGATTTCTCATTTACTTCTAAAGAAATGTAACATATTAAGACATTTTGGTAACTTCATCTTTCTAAGTTGGTTTCATGCCAATGGTTTTCAAATAGTTATCAGTTTAATGACTAGCTTATTCTCCATTTTCACTGCAGACAGAACAAGAGAAAACACTTAAATCTTCACCATAAGATATTTAGATTACATATAAGAAAATTTTTTCAGAAACTGAGAAGGCTAAGAAGCTAAGTGGTGAACTGAAGGTGATGATGCTGTAAGTCTTCAACAACGAGTCTTCTGTATAAATTCTGTGTAATCAAGCAAAATGTGGGCAACTTAACATTAAAGATTTCTGTTGGTTTCCTGGCTCTTAGATTTTGTCTGGCCACATATCTCAGATGGGACCTTGAAGAAAATAATTTAATAACTCACTAATATTTATGCATACCTAGTTTGTACCAAGCATACGTTCAGCAAAAGGTAGATTATGATAAACAAGATGGACATATATCCTACCATCACAAACCTTATAGTAGAGCTCTGGTGCAAAATTATCTTTTCATCAAATTTTGAGATAATTGAAAATATTTTATTTTAAAACTCAAGTTATGTACTAATTAAATAAGTCTTCAGTATATTTTTTCAATTACAGCCAGAATAAATTACATTTTTCATGACTAGCTAATGTTATCTTACTCATAAAGGGGCTTCCATGTCAATTCAAAATAAACTTCACCACCACACTGTGGTATCAAACATCATATAATTAGTGTTTGGAAATCTTTTCAGTTCTGACTTTATAAATGTAAAATGCTATTTATGTTGGCATGAGTAGAAAGGGCATAGTCCATGTCAAAGTACACTTGCCCCTGGCACATTTTGCAAGGCAAAGTCTTATTGCATAAGAGGATATCATTTCAGAAGGATGCCCTCTGTATAATGTAATCAATATTGTTTAATTAAAGGATGATACTATTGATTCTAATTAACCAAAATTGCTTACCTCATTAGATTGTAGTTCACATGTGTTCTGAGAGACAGAATGATTTAGTGATTGCCATCCTACTCTCAGTATATGGGTTAGAGATGCCTATTTAAAAAATGCTAACTCTGGCATTCTGGTTTTGAGTTGCTTGGTGCTTGTGATGAATGAACAATTCTGTGTGTATAAACATAATTTTATAATAATACATTATGTAAGCATGCATTCTAAATGTGCAAACATGGGATTTTGGAGAATTGGATTATTAAAAGCTGAAATCATTCTATTACTAAAAAATTGGTACCACTATCAATGCTAAATTCTAATATAGTTTTAAGTTGATGTTTTTCATTTTAAATGATATGTCAAAAGCCCTGCATATAGTTCTGTGGCTTGACATTTGTTAAGCATAGGATCTTAGATGTGTATTGGATTTAATTTGTCTATTGCAGGAGTTATATTTAGGAGTATGTTTAGGTAATAAACACAAGGTTTTGTTTACTTTCAAGCATTTAGGTAAGGATTGATTATCATGATTAAGTTCTGGTAATAAAAAGCAATATTGTATTTCTATTGATCATGGAAAGATTGTGTAAAAAGGCTTTTCTGAGTTTGTGGGAATGTGAAAATGAGGGAAAAAGGAAATATAAACATGAAGTGAACATTCACTTGCTACAAGGAATGGTAATTAGTATTTTGTGATTATGATCTCATTTAATCCTCATGAAATTTGGAAGTATAATGTAGAATAAACCCCATTTTGTGTATATAAAATCTCAGATTCAGGGTTGGAGCTTAAGCAGCTTGTTCCAAATTGTACAGATATTAAATTGTGACTTGAAACCATATTTTATTGGCACCGAACAACCCCTTTTCTTTTTATTTTATGACATTGGCATTAAAAGCAAGCTTCAAATCAAAGTGTATATTATTTTTGCATCTAGCTAAAAAAAAAAAGGGAAAAGCAATTGGCACTAGAAATATCCTGTACAGTACATGGAAATACACTTAAGCTATTTTAGCCAAAATAAGAAACTAGACATAAATGCCTATTATTACCATTAATAACTAGCATTTACTAAGAAAAACATGCTAAGCACTTTTCAAAATGTTGTATGTGTTTTAATGTATTCATTCCTCATAAAGATATTACAAAGTAGTTATCATTTTCACGACTTTAAGGAAGAAAAAACTGAGAAAGCATAAAGTGATCTCTTTTAACTGATTCTGTCTGCAAATTTCAAGAAATTCTAGTTTAGAGTTTTTTGAATTAGCAAATAAATAAATTTCCAATGTGAATGGACACATTATATACAACATCAGAGTTGAATATATATATGTATATATATTCAACTTTGTTTTTTTTTGTTAAAGTAAAAACTGAGAAAATAAGAAAATAGACATGGAGAAAAATTTATACACAGCAGTGACAAAGACTATACACATTTTACAATAAATGAAATCAGAAAGAGTTATAAAAAATAAATAATTATATTTAAATCAATATAAAATGACACGTTATTGGATGGGAATATTTACATTTTTAATCTATCAAAAATCAATATGCAAAAATTTAGTTATCTGCCAATAAGATAAAACAAGACATTCTAACTATTATCTTTGAAATACATAGAGTAATTTTAAATTTATGTAAAAGAATAAATGCTAAAGAACAACCAAGAAGAGTATAAAAAAGCAGAAAAAAGAAATGGGAAAGTGACTTGCTTTGCCCAATATTAAAATTTTTAATAATTATGCCAAACTCGTATTAATAATGAATAGGCACGGGAATCAGCAGAAAACAACGGCAATGGAGGAATAAGAAAATAAAAAATAACACAACACAATAGGAACTGCAAAAATTATTTTGATATATTTGATTATTGAATATATGATTGAAATAATATTTCAACTTAATAGAAAAATGGTGACTTGAAAAATAAAAATTCTTCTAAAGAAGAAAATACAATTATGTTCCTATTCCACTCTATGTAGAAACCAAAATTATCCTAGGATATACATATTCTAAATTTTCTTTCTTAACTAAGCAAGGTCTCCAAAATCTGTAATAAAAATATGCATATTTCGTAGTATAAAATTATATCTTTGAATGACAAAAGATACCATAAACAAAATTAATAAGACATGGTTTGGAAACCATTTTGCAACTTAGATGGCACATAAAAAACAAAACCTATATTGCAGATAAATCTATAACAAATTAATTAGATGGCAAATAACTCACAAAAATAGCCTAAGGTTTTAATAGACAATTCAAAGAGACAAAATTAAATGACTATATATATTGTGTGTGTATATATATGTATGAGTGTGTATGTATATATATGTGTGTGTGTGTGTGTGTGTGTGTGTGTATGTATATATGTAGGTTCATATAAGCTGGGAACAGTGTTATAAAAGTTAATGCAATAAAAGGACAACCAAAAATAATATCCCTCTGACATACATGGACCTTTCAAAATGTGCAAATTTCAATTTTCTTTTTTTTACTTATAAAATAAATTTGTTTTTACAGTATTTTACTAATGGTTTTTAAATTGACATATAATTGTATACATTTTTGGGTACAATGATGCTTTGATGTAGATATAATATGGAATTATTTATCTAGTTAATTAATATATCTATCACCTTACATATAACTTTTATGGTAAAACACTTGAAATACAATCTTTGAGTTATTTTGAAATAAACTATACATTATTATTGACTATCATCGCCCTGTCATGTAATAGATCTCAAAACGTATTCCTTCTACCTGAAACATTGCACTCTTTGATCAACAACTTTTAATTCCCTCTTTCCCTACCCCTCAACCTCTGGTAACCATCATTCTTCTCTCTCCTGCTAAGAGCTTAACATTTTATAATTCAACTTATGAGAGCATGGAGTGTTTATTTTACTGTACCTGGCTTATTTCACTTAGCATAATTTCCTCTGGATTAATCTGTCATGTTGCAAATGACAGAATTTCCTTCTCTTTAAGTCTGAATATTATTCCATTGTGTATATATACAACATTTTTCATACCCATTGATCTATTGACACATACTTAAGGTGATTCCAAATCTTGGTTATTGAAAATAATGCTGCAATAAACTTGGAAATGCAGATATCCCTTTGATATTGATTTTAATTCCTTTGAATATGTACCCAGAAGTAAAATTACTGGATCAGGTGGTAGTTCTATTTTTAGTTTTTCAAGAAAACTTTACACCATTATTCATAAGGACTCTATTAATTTGCAGCCCCACCAACAATGTATGAGAATTCTCTTTACTCTGCAACCTCATTAACACTTACCTTTCATCTTTTTTTTGATAAAAATCCATTTTAACAGGTGTGAGATATATTGTGGCTATAATTTGTATTTTCTTAATGATTCACAATGCTGAACATTTTAATGAACTTAATGATCATTTGTATGTCTTACTTTGAGAAGTATGGGTCTATTTCAGGTTCTTTACCCAATTTTATATTGAGTTATTTTTCTTCTTGTTATTCAGTTGTTTGAGTCCCTTATCTATTTTAGATATTAACCCCTTTTTAGATCTATGATTTACAACTGATTTCTCTTATTCTTTAAAAAGTTATCTCTTTTTAACTGCTTTCTTTGAGATACAGAAGCTTTTTAGTTTGATGCCATCCCACTTGTCTATTTTTGCTTTTGTTGCCTGTGATTTGGGGTGCGATTTGCCCGTTATTTGCAAAAATTGTCCAAACCAATGCCATAGAGTTTTTCCCTTTAGTGTTCTTTTAGTCGTTTTACAGTTCAGGATTTATATATAAACCTTTAATCCATTCAGAGTTGATTTTTGAATATGGTGTAAGATAAAGGTTCAATATTATTCTTCTAAATGAGAATAGACAATTTTCTCAACATCATTTTTTGAAGGGAACATTTTTCCTCATTGTGTGTCCTTGATACCTTTGTCAAAAATCAGTTGATTGTAAGTGTGTGGGTTTATTTCTGGACTTTCTATTCTGCTTTATTGGTCAATGTGTCTGGTTTTATGCCAGTACCATGATGTTTTTATTACAATTGTTTTATAGTCTGTTTTGAAATCTGGGAGAGTGATGCAGCCAGCGTTGTTCTTTTTGCACAAGACTGTTTTATTATTTAGGGTCTTTTGGGTTTCTATAAAAATTTAAGAATTTTTAATTTCTGTGAAAAATGACAATGTCTTTTTGGTAAGATAAGCATGAAATCTGTAGACCTTTTTGGGCATTATGAACATTTTCACAATATTAATTATTTCAATCAATGAACATAGGATACCATTCCATTTATTTTCTTTTACTTTATTTTATTTTATTTTTGTTGCCGCAGTAAATGTGGCTAGTTTTTCTCCTTTTTTTATTTTAAAGACGTGGAGTACCAGTCAGGATCGAATACATAAATGGTCTAAGTACAGGTGAAGTTTGGGCCTCTTATTGGCCTTCACTTCACCTGAATTACAATCAGGCCCCTTATTGATTGTATGTGCCTCCCACTCCACTTGGCATTATCTGACTTCTGACAATCCCTTTATTTATTTTCTTTCTTTAAAATTTATTTTAAAATTGTGGGGTACAGTTCAAGGTTAGGTATACAAATATTCATTGTGCAGGTACCCTTGTTGATGTCCCCTTCCCCAGGCAGATTTTGACTACTGTCAATCCCACTTACCCACCTTACCTCCCCGAAGTTCCCCATTACTGTCAATCCTTTTCTTATAGTATTATGGTAGTTGTTCAAGATCCACTTATGAGTGAGAACATATGACATTCAGTTCTTCATTTCTGTGAAAGATCATTCAGTATTATAGACTCTAATTCCATCCAGGTTGCTACAAAATTCATGATTTTTTTCTTCTTTATGACTGTGTAATATTCCCTTGTGCATATGGACCACATTTTTCTTTCAGTCCTCTTTTGGTGGGCAGCACGGATGCTTCCATGTTCTCGTTATTGCGAAAAATGCTGTGATAAGCATATGTGTGCAGGTATCTTTTTTATAAAGTGATTTGAGTTCTTCCGGGTATATTCCCAGTAGGGGGATTGTGAGGTCATGTGGAAGGTCAATTTTTAGAAGTTTTAGGATTCACCACACTGTTTCCACAGATTCTGTACTAGTTTACACTCTCACTAACAGTGTAGAAATGTTCCCTTCTCGCCACATCCTCTCTAGCATCTGTTATTTTTTCAGTTATTGATGATGGCCATTCTGACTGGAGTTAGGTGGTATTTCAGTGTAGCTTTAATTTCCATCTCCTTGATGACTAGTGAGGTTGAACATTTTTTCATGTATTTGTTGGCTGTTCATATGTCTTCTTTTGAGAACTGTCTATTCATATATTTTGCCCACTTTGTAATGGGGCTGTTTGTTTTTTTCTTTTCAGCATGTTTGAGTTCCTTGTAGACCCTTAGATGTTAGGCCTTTGTCAGACATGGAGTTGGCCGATATTTTTTCCAAGTTTGTGGGCTGTCTCCCTGCCCTTTTGATGATTTCTTTGACTTTGCAGAAGCTTGTCAGTTTGATGAGTTCCCACTTGTCTATCTAATCTCTCATAGCATAGGCACTTCAGGTTTTGATCAGGAATTGTTGCCAGTTCAAACTTTCATAAGAGTGTCTCCTGCATTTTCTAAGGTTATTATATTTGGAGGCTATATATGTAGGTCTCTGATACATTTAGAGTTAATTTTTGTGTATGGGGATAGGTAGGGGTCCTATTTCAATCTTCTGCATGTGGTCAGTGAGTTTTCCCAGCATCATTTCTCCTCTCATCAGTGGTTGGTAGTGGAGGCTTTGTTGAAGATGAGTTGGTTGAGAAGTTAAGGTTTTGCTTCTGGAATCTCAATTCTATTCAATTGGTCTATAGGCCTGTTCTTGTACAAATGCCAGGCTATTTTGATTATTGTAGCTTTATAATAAAGTTTAAGGTCTGGGAGTGTGATACCTCCTGCTTTGTTTTTTGTATTTTTGTTTTTCTTGCTGAGGATTGTTTTGGCTATTCTTGGTCCTTTGTGTTTCCATATAAATTTCTGTATAGCTGTTTCTAGGTCTGAGAAGAATGTTTCTGGTAATGTGATGGGCATGTGTTAAATCTGTACATTGCATTAGGTAGAATGAACTCTTAACAATGGTGATTCTTCCAATGCATAAGCATGGAATATTTTTCTACTTGTTTGTGTCATCTTTGATTTCTTTGAGCAGTGTTTGTAGTTTTCATTTTAAAGGTCTTTCACATCTCTAGTTAGGAAGATGCCAAGGTATTTCTTTTCGTTATTTTATTTTTTTTTTGGTGGGCATTGTGAATGGAATTGTGCTTTTTATTTGGGTTTCTGTTTGTTTATTATTAGTGTATAGAAATGCAATTGTCTTTGCACATTTATTTAACACCCTGAGAGTTTGCCAAAGTCCTTTATCCGTGCAAGGAGATTTTTAACAGACTCTCTTGGGTTTTCAAGGTTTAGAATCATGCTGTCTGCAAAAGAGATAACTTGACTTTCTCTTTTCTTATTTGGATACCCCTGATCACCTTCTCTTCTCTGATTGCTCTAGCTAGGATTTCCAAAACTATGTTGAACGGGGGGGGTGATAGTGGGCAACTTGGTCTTGTTCCAGTTTTAGGGGCAATGGTTCCAATTTCTGTCAGTTTAGCAGTATGCTGGCTGTGGCTTTCTCTTAGAAGGCTCTTACTATTTTGAAGCGTGTTCCACCTATGCTTAAATGTTCGAGGGTTTTTATCAAGAAGAGGTGCTAGATTTTCTCAAAAACTTTTTCTGCATCTAATGATATAAGCATGTGGTTTCTGTTTTTAATGTCTGTTGATGTACTTAATGATGTTTATGGTCTTACAAATGTTGAATCAGAAATGCATCCAGGGGATGAAGCATACTTGGTCATGATGGATGATTTTTGAGATGTGTTGTTGAATCCAGTTTGCTAGGATCTTGTTGAGAATTTTAGCATCTAAGTTCATCAAAGATATTGGCCCGTAGTTCTCTTTCTTTGTTGAGTCTTTACTTGGCTTGGGTATCAATGTGATGTTAGCTTCATAAAATGATTTGGGGAGAGTTCCATCTTTCTCAATCACCTTGAATACTTTCAATAAGATTGACATCAGTTCTTCCTTATATGTTTTGTGGAATTCTGCTGGAAAGCAATCTGGTCCAGGGCTTTTTTTTTTTTTTTTTTTTTTTTGTATGTTGTTTTCTTATAACATAGTCAATTTCCTCAATTATTATTGGTCTATTTAGGTTCTTGATTTCTTCTTGTTTCAACCTAGGGAGGTTGTGTGATGTCAGAAATTTCTCCACTTCCTTTAGGTTTTCAAGTTTGTTCCCATACAAGTGTACATGCTAGTATCTGATAATCGTTTGCATTTCTTCCAGGTCAGATGTGACTTCATCTTTTGTGTTTCTGATTGTGTTTATTTGGGCTTTTCCTCTCTTTTTCTTGGTCAGTCTAGCTATGGGATCATCAATCTTGTTTACTCTTTCAAAGAACCAGCTTTTTTTTCATTGATTTTTTTGTATTATCTTTATATCTTCTATGTCATGGTTTTGGGCTTTTATTTTGGTGGTCCTGATTCTCTGCTGAAGCTAGGGTTTTGATGATCTTGCTTTTCCAGCTTTCTTAGGTGACATGTTAGGCTGTTAACTTGTGATCTTTCCATTTTCTTCATGTACATTTGTAGAGATATGAATTCCCCTCTTACTACTGTTTCATGGCATCCCAGAGAATGTGGTAAGATATTTCTTCATTTTCATTTGTTTCCAGGTATCTTTTAATCTCTATTTTGATTTCTGTGTTGACACAGGAGTTCCTTAGCATCCTGCTGTTTAGTGTCCATGTCTTTGTGGGTTTTGGGGGAACCTTGTTGGTTTTGATATTTATTTCTCTTTAACTGTGGTCTGAGAAGGTACATGACAAAATTTCAATCTTATGAAATTTGTTTATGCTTGATTTATGGCCAAGGATGTGGATGGTATTAGAGTACATTTCAGGCAAAGATTACTATAATTTATATTCTATGGTCATTGGGTGGAGTGTTCTATAGGTATCAATTAAGTCTATTTGGTCAGGAGTCACACTGAGGTTCTAGATCTCCTTGCTGATTTTTTGTCCTTATGATCTGTGTAGAGTTGTGAGTGGGGTATTAGAGTCCCCAACTTTGATAGTGTTAGAGTGAATATCTTTTTTAAGTTTGTCTAGAAGCTGTGTTGTGAACGTTGGTGATCCTATATTGGGTGCATATATGTTCAGGATGGATATTTCTTGCTGATGGATTGAACTTTTTATCATTATGTAGCAACCTTCTGTATCTTTTTAAGTTTTTGTTAGCCTAAAGGGTATTTTGTATGAAATTAAGATCACAACTCCTGCTTTCTTTTGTGTTTCGTTCGCTTGAAATTTTGATTCCTATCCTCTTACTTTGAGTCTGTGAGTGAACTTTTTGGTGAGATGAGTCTCTTGGAGACAATATATAGTTGCCTGATGATATCTTATTCATTTTGCCATTCTATGTCTTTTCAGTGGTACATTTAGTCACTCACATTCAGGCTAATTTTTGAAATGTGACAGTTTTTCTCTGTCATGAGGTTCTTATAGAGTTGTTGTTGTTCCTATTTGTTTGCTGTCTTTCTTTTGGTTTTTGGGTTGTTTCATGTGTGTTTTCAGTCTTTTTCCTGTACTCTTGTGAAAAAATATTGTCATTTTTTTTTCTTTTTCTTCTGTGTTTAATACTTTTTTTAAGTTTTTTTTTTTTTTTTTTTTTGATTTGGAGTCTCACTCTGTCACCCAGACTGGAGTGCAGTGGCTGCTGCCGGCCATCACAGCCTCAACCTGCTGGGCTCTGGCGATCCTTCCGCCTCAGCCTTCCAAGTAGCCGGAATTATAGGCATGTGCTACCACGCCCGGCTGATTTTTTTTTGATTTATTGTAGAGATGAGGTCTCACTGCCCAGGCGGGTCTCGAACCCGTGGGCTCAGGCAATCCACTCACCTCAGCCTCCCAAAGGCACGGGATTACAGGCTGAGCCACCGAGCCCGGCTGTTTAAAGTGTTTTTGTAGAGGTGGTTTGGAGGTAGCATAAGTTCTTGGGGATGAGATGTCTGGGAAAGATTTTATTCACCCTCACTGATGAAGCTTAGCTTAGCTGGGTAGGTTATTCTAAGTTGAAATTGTTTATCTTTGAGACCTTTGAAGATTGAGCTCCAAGCTCTCCTAGTCTGAAGTGTTTCTGTAGATAAATCTGCTGCTATTCTAATTGATCTTTCCTGGCAGGTAGTCTGACCTTTCTCTCTTGCTGCCTCTAGGATTTTTAATTTGATACCTACTATGTTTAGGCAAATTATTATGTGTCTGAGAGTTGGTCTTCTTGTTTGTTGTCTTGCAGGGGTTCTCTGAATCTTTTGTGTTTGAATTTTCACATCACTGATGAGATAAGGTAAGTTTTCTTGAATAATTTCATGGAATGTTTGTTCCAGGGTGGTCTCTGTCTCTCTCTTTCTGTCTCAGGATGTCCAATTATTCTTAGGTTTAGTCTCTTGAAGTAATCTCTCATCCTTTGATGGTTTTATTCTGTCTTTTAAAGCTACTTTTCTACATTTTTGACAGTTTGGTTTAGTTATATATTTTGGTTCTCAAACTCTGAGATTCTTTCTTTAGCTAGGCTAATTCTGCTTTCCATGCTGAAGAGTTTGTTATTTATTTCAATCACAGTATTCTTTACTGCTGTTATCTGTTATCAAATCCTTCCTATTTTTCTCTTGTCTCTCCTCAATTCTTTTTATTCTCTCTATTAAGGTCTTTATTTCTGGGTTTATAGTATGTGACCAGTCATTCTAGGGGCTCTAAATTGTTTGTGTTCCAAAGTCTATTTTCTCAGTGTCTGACCTCCCAGGGGTCGGTTTGAGACCTATGTTCTTTGATTATTCTTCATTTGTGTCGATTTTCCTCCCTGCTTTTTCCTTTTCAACCCCTTCTTCTTTAATTCTGTTGTTTAGGGATGGTGGGGTTACTTTTACTTCTGTTTGCTCAATCTCATATTCTTCCTTATGTGAATCCTCTAGTTTTATTCAATTCTGAAGTTTGACTGTGGGTTGGGGGCTATACTTTTTTGCAATTGTGAGACTTAATTGAAGGGGGAGCTGTGATTCAAAATCTATCTTCAGATCCCAGCATCCACTGACAGGTGTATGTATACCTTGGAACCCACTTCCCACTGCCTTGCAGTCTGTCCATGCAGTGGGAGTTTAGATTTGCTCCCTGGAAGCAAAATGAGGTAAGAAAAAGGAAAAGAATGCAACTGGGAAGGGGGGAGTGGAAGGTGGAGAGAGAGAAGAGTAAGAGGGAAAACAGACAAACATAAACTAACAAATGAAAACATATACAAAGACAGAAAAGAGTAAAAAACACTAAAACATACAAGACAATCATATAGTTACACAGGCCAATCAACCTCTTTACTGATGTATTATTCCCCTACACAAACATGAAGGCTAAAGTATAAAAAAATCAGTAAAATAACATCAATAAAGCAAGTACGAAAATGTTATCAATAACGGTAAGAAGAGAGAGAAAAGATAAAAAATAAAAAATAAAACAAACAGACCGAGAATAAAAATTAAAAAATAAAAACAAGAGAACCAAGCATGCTCTGAGATGGTTCCTCTAAGTCCAGTGTCTTTTCAGCTTTGATCTCTAGCTCTCATTGCAGGCTGGTAGGGTTGCTCACAGCTAGGGTCAGATACTCCAGGCTTGCTGTGGAAGGAGGTTGGATCAGATCTAGACTCAGTCAGCTTACTGCCTGTCAAATCTGCCACTTAGATTTGACCTGTGTCTGATCTAGTGTGGGGGAGGGGCTTCTCTCTCTCCAAGTTTCATGTTATTATCTTAGGTCTCAAGTTGGAGACTGAGTGGCATCGGGCAGAGCTGGGCAGGTCATTGCAGGTCACTGCCTGGTCTTGGGGCTTGAGCTGATCTCTTGTCCCCCTGTGACCGGGGACTGAGCAGGGGAAGGCAGAGTATAAGACACCTGGGTGCTGCAGGTTGGTGTGGTGTGGGTGGCTTAGGGCAGGGTGGGGCAGTGCAGCTGGCAAGGGAGCCTGGAGTGTCATGGGGCTGGGAGCTGAGGGTCATCCCAGGTGGGGCAGTGGTGGCAGCAGTGGTGACTGCATCAGCAGAGTGGTGCGTCAGATCGAGGGCCTCCAGCACTGGCAGTGGCTGCAGTGGCAGAACAGTACATGAGACAAGTGTCTGCCAGTCTGAAGACCTGCATGGCTGGGTGAAGAGCAGGCTGGTAGCCATCTTGCCAGAAGGCCCATCATTTCAATCATTATGAAAGTTATGCCATTCTTTACTGATCTCAGACCGGCAGCCTCTGCCTAGGTGCAGTCCTACTTCCTCTTGTCTTTCAGGTTTGCACTTCATTTGACAATTCCTTTCTTAAAGTATTATTATAGGTGATCAGGGTCCACTTATGAGTGAGAACATGAGGTCCTCAGTTCTTTGTTTCTGTGATAAATCCCTGAGTATGATAGACTCCAAATGCAAGCAAGTTGCTACAAAGTCCCTGTTTTCTTTTCCTTTATAGCTGTGTCTTATTCCATTGGGTATATGTACCACATTTTTTTATTCAGTCTAGTTACAGTGAGCAGCACAATTAGTCCCATGTTTTTGCTATTGTGAATAGTGTTGCAAAAACCATATGTCTGTAGGTATATTTTTGGACTGTGACTTGAATTCCTCTGGGTATATTCCCATAAAGGGGATTTCTAGGTCATATGGAAAGTCAATTTCTAGTTATTTTGGGAATTTCCATGCTGTTTTCCAGAGAGGTTGATCTAGTTTGCACTCCCACCAACAGTGTAGAAGCATTCCTTTTGCCAGCATCTGTTTTGTTTTGTTTTGTTTTTTTAATTAATGATGGCTATTCTTACAGAAGTTAGGTGTTATCTCAACGTGTGTTTTATTTATATTTCTCTGATGATGTGTGGAAATTTTTCCATGAGTCTGTTGGATGTTTGTATGTCTTCTTTTGAGAAGTGTCTATTCATGTCTTTTGCCCACTTTTTGATGTCTTTTGCCCATTTTTTTCCCAGCACCATCTACTCATTTACTGAATAGGTTATCCTCTCCCCAGTTGTTGTTGGGGGAGACTTTATTGAAGATGAGTTGGTTGAGAAATTGAGGTTTTGCTTCCAGAATCTCTATCCCATTTAGTTGATCTATATGCCTGTTCATATACCAGTATGAAGCTGTTTTGATTATTGTAGCCTTAACAAGAGTTGAAAGTCTGGAAGTGTAATATCTCCCACTTTGTTTCTTTTGCTGAGGATTGTTTTGGCTATTTGTGGTTGTTTTTGTTTCCATATGAACTTCTGTGTTGTTGTTTCCAGCTGTGAGAAGAAAGATAATGGTAATAAACTGGGTATTGCATTGAATCTGTAGATTGCCTTTGGTAGGATGGATAGCTGAACAATGTTAATCCTTCCAACCTGTGAGCATGGATTATATTTCCATTTATTTGTGACTGCTTTGGTTTCTTTGAGTAGTGTTTTGTAGTGTTTGTTGTAAAGGACTTTCACTTCTCTGGTCAGAAAGATGCCAAAGCATGTATGTATGTATGTATGTATGTATTTATTTACTATTGTGAGTGGGATTGTACTTTCTGTTTGTTTCTCTGCCTGTTTGTTATCGGTGTATAAAAATGGGACAACGTTTTGGACATTGATTTTATACACTGAGACTTTGACAAAGTCCTTTATCAGTGCAAGGAGGTTTTTGACATATTTCTTTGGGTTTTCCAGGAATAGGATCATATCATCTGCAAAGAGGGATAGCCAAACTTCCTCTTTTATTATTTGAGTTCCTCTGATATTCCTCTTTTTTCTGATTTCTCTAGCTAGAACTTCCAACATTATGTTGAACAGGAGGGGTGGGAGTGAAGAACCTTGTCTTGTTCCAGTTGTCAGGAGAGATGCTTCTAATTTCTGTCCACTTAGGGATATGTTGACTGTGGTTTTAGCATAGATGGCTTTTACTATTTTGAGGTATGTTTTTTCTATACCTAGATGTTCAGGGGTTTTATCAATAATGGATGCTAGATTTTGTTGAAAGCCTTATCTACATCTAATGACATAATTATGTGGTTCTTATCTTTTCATCTGTTGGTGCATTTAATTACATTATATGTTACTGGATATTAAACCAGCCCCACATCACAGGGATTAAGCCTACTTGGTCATGGTGGATAACTTTTTAGATGTGTTGTTGGATCCACTATTCTAGACCCTTGTTGAGAATCAGGGATATTGGCTGATAGTTCTCTTTTATTGTTGGGTCTTTGCCCAGTTTGGGTATCAGTTTTATGTTAGTTTCATAAAATGATTCGAGGAAAGTTCCATTTTTCTCAATTGCCTGGAATATTTTCAATAGGATTGGTATTAGTTCTACCTTATATGTTTTGTAGAATCCCACTGAAAAGTTGTCTGATTGAGGGCTTTTTTTTTTTGTAGCTAGTTTTTTAATGATTTGATTTCGTGGGTTGTTACTGGTCTATTTGGTGTCTCTATTCCTTCTTGTTTCAATCTTGGGAGGTTGTGTGATGTTAGAAAGTCCTACATCTCTTTTAAGTTTTTAAATTTGTTTCCATGCAGGTATGCATAATAATCTCAGATAATCTTTTTATTACTTTGGGATCATTTGTGACTTGATCTTTTGAATTTCTGATTGTGGGTATATGGGTTTTTCTTGGTCTGTCTGGCAAGGAGCCCATCAATCTTGTTTATACTTTCAAATAACCAGCTTTTTGTTTCACTGATATTTTTCTATGATATTTTTGTCTTCTAAGTCCTGTATTGAACTTTTACTTTGGTGAACTGGATTATTCTGCTGAAGTTAGTGTTTTGGTGGTCTTACCTTTCCAGTTTTCTTAGATAATTTGTTAGGTTGTTGACTTGTGATCTTTGTATTTTCTTGATATGTGTTCATAGAAATATAAATTCCCCCCTTAAAACTGCTTTCACAGCATCCCAGAGGTTTTGGTAAGATGTGAGTTTGTTTTCATTTATTTCTAAGAATCTTTTAATTTCTCTTTTGATATCTATTTTCAGGGGTTTTTCAGCATTGTGCTGTCTATTGTCCATGACTTTGTGTATTTTGGGGGGATCCTGTTGGTATGATATTTATTTTTATCCCATTATGGTCTGAGAAGGTTCATGGTAGTATTTTATTCTTATGGAATGTGTTTATCCTTGATTTATGGCTGAGGATGTGGTTGATCTTGCAGTATGTTCCATATGGTGATGAGTACAATGCATATTCTATGGTTGTTGGGTGAAGTGTTCTGTAGGTATCTAGTAAGTCCATTTAGTGAAGCATCAAGATAAAGTTCTGAATCTCCTTATTAATTTTTTTGCCTTAATGATCTGTCTACAGTTGTTAGTGGGTATTTAGCTCCCCAACTATGATATTTTTTAGACAATATCCTTTTTTGTTTACTTAGTAGCTACTATATAAATTCTATCTCTCCTATGTTGGGTGAAGATATATTTAGGATGGATATTTCTTGTTGATAGATTTAACCTTTTATTATTATGTAGTGTCCTTCTGTATCTTTTTAAATTTTGGACAGCTTGAGGGTTGTTTTGTCTGATATTAAAATCACAACTCCTGCCTTCTTTTGCTTTTCATTCACCTGAAAGTTTGTTTTCCTTCCTTTAACTTTGAGTCTATGGGTGTCCTTTGTAATGAGATGTGTTTTCTATAGGCAGCATGTTGCAGGGTCATGCTTTTTAAATCCAGTTTTCCATTGCAGGTCTCTTCAGTGGTGCACTTAGTGTGTTCATGTTCAGTCTGATTATTGAAATGTGAGAACTTATCTCTGTCATAGGTTCTTTTAAAGTTTTTTTTTTTAAGTTTTGGATAGATGCATATATGTGTTTTCAAATTTGCAGTTGCAATGTATTCTCTGTTGATTCTGTTTTCATATTCTCCTGGGAAGCCCATGGTCATTTTTTTATATTTGTTTTCTTTCTTCTGTACTTAATACCTTCTTAGGTATTTCCTGTGGAGCTAGTCTAAAAGCAGCATGATCTCTTAGGGATTGGATGTCTGGGAATAATTTTAATTTTCTTTCACTGATGAAGCTTAGCTTAGCTTGTAAGTAATCTGACTTTTCTCTCTCACTCCCTTTAGGATTTTTCCTTTTATGCCTACTTTGTGTAAATGAATTACTATATGCCTGGGAGTGGGTCTTCTCATCTGATACCTTGCAACAGTTCTCTGAATCTCTTGCATTTGGACGGTTTGTCTCTGATGAGATGAGGGATGATTTCTTGGATAACCTCATGGATGTTTGTTCCAAGGTGTTCTCTGTCTCTCTTTCCACCTCAGTTTTGTCAAGCCGGTATAAGTTTTTCTTCTTATTATAACTGCACATCTCTTGGAGGCTTTGTTCTGTCTCTATAATCATTTGGGTTAGTTCCATACTTCATTCTTCATGCTCTGAATGTCTTTCTTTTGCTTGATTAATTCTGCTTTCCATTCTTGTCTGCTATTTATTTTGTTTATTGTGCTCTTTATTGTCATAATCTTTGTAATAAACTCTCATTCTTTCTTTTTGACTTTCATGATTTTTATTCATTATCTCCATTAATACCTTGATGTCTGAATTTGTGGACTGAAATTGGTCATTTTAGGGGCTCTTCATTGTTTGAGTTCTAAAGTCTGTATTTTCAGTTGCTGTCTTTTTAGGAGTGTGAGAGTACCTGTGTTCGTTTGTTGATTCTTCTTTATTTCTAATGGATTCCCTTCCTCCTTTTTTCCTACTTAATTTATTTTCTCAGTGAGGGGAGATCGTTTCACTTTTGTTTGCTCAAGCCCCTATGCTTACTAAGGTAGAATGTCTGGATTAGTTCAATTTTAAAGCCAAGCTGGGTGTCTTTTTGCAGTGTTGAGATTTGATTAACATGTAATGGGGGAAGCTAAGATTCACAAGCTCCCTGCAGATTGCAGTATCTGTTGACTGGGATGTGAGTACCCTGGAACCTAATTTTCACCACTTTACACTAGGTCCATGTGGTGGGAGTATATATATACTGCATGAACGCAAAATGGGATAAGGGGAAGGGAAACAACAAAAGAAGAAATAAGAAAGGAAGATGGAGAAAAATAAGAAGAAAAAGGAAAGCAAGCAGCAAGCAAATGAACGGATAAACAAATCAACCAAAAAACCCCAAAACAAGTCAGGCTCAGTCGCTCAGTCTGTAGTCCTGCACCTTTGGGAGGCTGAGGTGAGTGGATTGCCTGACCTGTGGGTTCAAGACCTGCCTGGGCAGCAAGACCTCATCTCTACAATAAATCAAAAAATCAGCTGGGCGTGGTAGTGCATGCCTGTAATTCCGGCTACTTGGAAGACTGAGGCAGAAGGATCGCTGGAGCCCAGTAGGTCAAGGCTGCAGTCATTGGGAGTGGCCACTGCACTCCAGTCTGGGCAACAGAGTGAGACTCCAACTCAAAAAAAAAACCCCAAAACAAAACAAACAAAACAAAACAATGACAACAACAACAAAAAACAAAAATGAAGAGACACTCAAATATATCCATACACACACAAAAAAAGGAGAAAAAGGGGGGAATCAAATTAAAACACACATAACAAAGATACATATGGAGAGAATGAGTGAAAAAGACCTACAACTTTTGTGAATCTCACATTTCCTCTTGCTCCCTCTTTTGACCTTTTCTAGAATGTCAGTGTTCTTTTTTTACTGGTGTGTCCCAAGCACCACTGCTTTGTTAGCTCTGGTCTCTAAACACTTCCCTCTCCTCTCTGTGCAGGAGATCAGGCTGCTCTCCACATGGGTCAGATGCCCCACAGACTGATGGGGAAAGGGGACTGGGTCAGATCAAGACTCACTCCTACTTGTGCATTGCTAGGTCTCCCACTCAGACTGCACTTGTTTGTGAATGGGCCAGTGTGGGGACTGGGGCATCTGGGTTTCCAAGTCAGTGCTGTCTCTCAGATTGTGTACCTGGAGTATCCTCCTTAGAAAATAATGACCAATCCCAGAGGTGTGTGGAGATCACCCTTTAGTCCCAGGATTCGGGCTCTGAGTAATGAGTGAGCCAAAGGACATCTCTGCCTGCTTTTGGGACAGAGAAAATGATGCCAGTCAGTGTCTTCTCCTCCTAGGGAATCAGCTCTGGACCTCCTCCTTGCACTTTTTCCATGGTCCCTGCTGCTAGTGCCCGAAATGTTACTGCAGTTGGTATTTTTGGTCCAGGTGCAGGGTGCTGAGAAGTGACTGATCTCTGTCGCTTTTTCCTGAGAGATACTCTGAGAATGGTGGGTGTTACTGGGGTGGTGCGTGCTGAATTCAGAGCAGTGATAAGTTGTAGCTGTTTCTGCAGGGGAGCCCTGGGAGCTTATTCCTGTGTCTCCCCTCAGTTGAACATATGATCACCCACTTGGACACACACATGCATGCAGATTGGTTGTTATGCACACTTACCCGTGCAGAGACTCATGCACTGCAACCAGTTTTGTTGCCATCTTGCCCCTCCTTTGAACTTTTTTAAAAATTACCTTTTTTAGATAGTCTATAAGTATCATATACAAATGCAGTTGATTTTTTTTGTTGATTTTGTGTCATACAAATGCTGAATTCATTTAATTCCAACAGATTTTTTATGAAGTCTTTAGGATTTTCTATAAAATCAGGTTATCAACGGAGACAATTTTACTCCTCCCTTTTTTAATAGGATATCTTTCATTTTTGTTGTTGTTGTTTTTACCTAATTGCTATGGCTAGGACTTTCAGTAACAAGTTAAAAAGAATTTGTGAGACTGAGTTTCCTTATTTTTTTTTATGACTTTACAGGCAAAGCTTTCAGCTTTTTACCATTGAGAATGATGCCAGCTACAGGTATGCTATATATGGTATTTACTGTATTCAAGTGAATTCCACTTATACCTAATATGTTAAGAGATTTTTTTCTTCTTTTTTATACCCTCCTCTCCCATCACAGTGGGCTTTTTGTGGTACTTCTGGGCAATATTCAAGATGGAAGAGATTTTATCACGCAGCAGTATTGAAGTTTGTCAAGAGCTGTTTCTGTATCTATTGTAGCAATTATAAGATTTTGGAAATTATTAGATTCCAAAGAGTACATGTGCAAGTTTGTTACATGGGTATATTGTGTGATGGTGAATTTGGGGCTACTATTGAACCCATCAACCAAATAGTGAGCATGGTATCCAGTAGATTGTTTTTCATCCCTTTTCTCCCTCCCTTCAGGAGTCCCCAGTGACTGTTTTCCCTATCTTCATGTCCATGTGTATCCATTGATTAGCTTCAATTTATAAGTTAGAACATGCAGTATTTGGTTTTGTCAATGACCTCTGGTAGTTGAGGGCTCAGAGGAATACTGGGCTTCAGTTTGAATGCTCAGGTGGGTGTGGGGCCACTATACTACAGGCCAGAAAAAAAGCAGTTTCCATATGGCAGGAAGCAGCAGTGATGGTGGGGGCAGTGAAGAACATACCAACTACTTGATGCTCCTGCATGTTGTAATTTTGGGTTCTGTGTTGGGGGTACTCAAGAGCATCCAGCTTGTCTGCTCCCTCTATGACTTGAGGGCAGCAGTAGGGATGGCAGCTGCAGAGGGCTTGTTGGTGCCCTCTGGTGATTGAGCTCTCAGAGGCCACCTATCCTTGGTTGTACTGTTAAGGCAGGTGTGAGTTCATCACTCTGTGGGCCTGAAGCAGGAAATCTCCACATGACATGAGGGTTGGGAGGAGGTTATGCACCCACTACTAACTGCTCCAGAATATTATTGTTGTGGTGTCTGTGTTTATGGCACGTGAAAGTGCCCAGTTTATCTGCTATCTCCTGGTCCAAGGTCAGCAGGATAGTGACAGTGGCAGCAGCAGATGTGGAAGGCACAAAAGACTTGCCTATAACCTCTGACAGTGGAACTTTCAAAGAAACATCAGGTCTTCTTTCTTTGTAGGGCAGTGACAGCTGGTGTGGAGCTTCAAAAGGATCAGTAGCCCATGGGTTGTCATCTGGGCTTGAGCAATGCCTTTGCTAAGATATCAGGTGAGTATGTATATTGTCTGGGGCATGAGGGATAGTGAAGGTTGTCTTGTGACTAGAATTACTAAAATTCCATGGTGATGGTTGAGGTTCCTGAGGGGCTCTCAATCACTTAACCCTTCACTGAATTGGGGAGACTCATGTGGTTCCACACTGGGTCCAGCTCCACCTTTACTCTTTGTGCTTTCAGTCCATTCAATTGCTTCTCTGGTGAATCCTGACATGTACTTGCCTAGACAACCTGCTTTTAGTGTTGGGTTTCACTCAATATATCTGTTCCTCTCCATGAGAAAGGCACACACTAGCTGCTTGTAGTCAGCCATCTGTAACTGTATGTAACTGCAATCCACAGTGTGCTGCCTCATCTTTCCACCACCAGGTTTTGCACATACCTGGCTCTGGGGTCGATGCCCCTCAGGCATCTGCCACTCCCTCCTCTTCTTCACCCAAGTTTCTCTCCTCATTGTCATCTCTTAGATCCAGAGACTGAACTGTCACTTCAGAGCTTTAATTTTCCCAGGCTATGGAGCAAGCCCTATATAATTTTTATTCATCACAAGGGGGAATCTAAAACAACCTGGAATTCATTTATAAAAAATTTTGTATTTATTTTTACATATTTAAACTTCAGTTACCTTTAAAGTAGCTTTTGTGTGATGCAATACACCTATTAAGATACTTTTCCATCACTCAAAACAATATGTTAACTCATCAGTTTTGATGCCTATTAGTGCTTTTTGTTTCACCTCTTCCACATCAACAAAAACATTTTCCTTTGAGGATTTTTTTCATCCAGGGAAGGAAAACAAAAAAAAGTCAGTTGGGGTGAGATTGGGTTAATAGGGATCTTAGGGGGACAAGGATCATGTTGTTTTTGGTCAAAAACTGCTGAACAGTCAGTGTGCTGTGAGCAGGTGCATTGTCATGATGGAAGAACCAGTCGCTTCTTTGCCACAACTCCAGACATTCCACAAATTTGAGGCAACCTTCTCAAAATTTCTAGATAAAAACTTTGGTTGACCATTTGATCTGGAGGAATAAATTCCAAGTGTACTACACCCCTGCCCTTCAAAAGATAATTCCGGTCTTTTTGGGGCGTGCCCCCTCATATTTTGTCAATGTGTTATGTCACATTTATTGTTTTGCATACGTTGAACCATGTTTTTATCCTAAGGATAAACCCCATTTGATCATGGTGAATGTTTCTTTAACATGTTCTTAAACTCAGTTTGCTGATATTTTGTCTAAGGCTTTTTCTTTTACATTCATCAAAAATATTGTTCTTTTCTTGTACTGTTCTTGTCTGGTTTTGATATCGAAGTAATGCTGGCATTGTTAAATGTGTTTGGAAGTATTTTCTCCACTTTGATTTTTTTTTTTTTAAGTCGGAGTCTCACTCTGTTGCCCAGACTGGAGTGCATGCAGTGGCCGCTCCCGGCCACCGCAGCCTCGACCTGCTGGGCTCCGGCGATCCTTCCGCCTCAGCCTTCCAAGTAGCCGGAATTACAGGCGCGCGCTACCACGACCGGCTAATTTTTTAATTTTACTGTAGAGATGAGGTCTCGCTGCCCAGGCGAGTCTTGAACCCGCGGGCTCAGGAAATCCACTCACCTCAGCCTTCCAAAGGCGCGGGATTACAGGCTGAGCCACCGAGCCCGGCTCCACTTTGATTTTTATGAAAACATTTGATAAAAATTGGTGGTAGTTCTTTGAGCTCACTGATTCTTTCTTCTGCTTGATAAAGTGTGTTGCTGAATCTTTAAATTGAATTTTTAAGTTTAGCTTATGTTCTTTATCTGTATGATATCTGTTTTTGTTTCCATTTCTTTTTTAAACTTCTCATTTTTAATGAATTGTTTTTCAAATTTAATTTATTTTTTATCCATATTTTATTTGACATCATCGAACTTTTTCAAAAGGATTATCCTGAATTACTTGTGAGTCATTTCATAGATCTCCATTTCTTCTGAATCCGTCGCTGAAGTTTTATTACTTCCTTTTGTTGGTGTCATATATCACCAATTTTTTGTGATCCTTGTGTCTCTATGTTGGTGCATGCACATTTAGGGTACAGTCATCTCTGCTTAATTCTGCAGGTGTTTGTTGGTGGCAATAGACCTTCACAGTTAGTCCAGTCAGGATTTAGAGATGGACTGGCTAATAATGACTTGGTATTGAGTTTAGCAGCAAGGCTTGGCTGCTTCCTGTGTTCTGAAGTCAAATTGTACTGCTGCCTGTGCTCCACAGTCCAGGGAGACCACTAGTTGGTCCTTGACATCAGGCACAGCTGCTGGTGGAGCTCCATGATAATCTCTTATTAAATAGGGTTATAGGTTGTCTTCTCTTACAAACTGGTCCTGTTTGAAATCTATAGTTGAACATGCCTACATGCAGGGATTTGAGGCTGTGGGAAGTCTCTGGGGTTAATGCACAACTTCATTGTGTAGGCAGGGGCAGAGATCATGCTTCACATATATGCATGAACTTGAGTCTACCTTCTGTCATAGAGGAGATTTATGCAGAGCACTGAGGCTTGGTGGATTTTCTACTCAGTTACTAGTGTTGGTTGGAGCTAGATGTTCCCTTCCTGGGCAAAGTTGCCTTCTGGCCTACAGAATTAACTTGCCAGGGTTTTATTAGATTGCCTTTTAACCACTGGAGTTGGTCAGGACCAGATCCTCCCTTTACAGGTAAATGTCCATCTGAAATTTCCTCCTGGCCATAGGGAAGCACATAGAGTACTGAGGCCTGTGGAAAGCCTGGCTAGGGACTTGAGTCAGGTAGATCTGTGAATCTTGTTTCCTGCATCATGATGGTGTTGACTAGTCTCTCTGATATGGCTCCTCTGTTAGTAGGAGTGTACAGCATTCACCCAAAACCATGAACTGGTCCCAGGTATGTGCTGTATAATACAACTTTACTCAGTTCTGAAATTCAAAGGAATATCTCAACCTCATTCTTGTGTTCTGGGATACTCATGAAAATATTCTCCCATGTGGATAGTTGATAGTTGGATTTCTGTGGCAGTGGGAGGGGAAGAGCAGTCAAGACAGAGAACTCCTAGTTCATCATCTTGCTGACATCACTTGAAACTTTGTAACTGAAATAAAGAGTTGAACTTTAGAATCCTAAACCCCAATCCAGTGCCTAATAAAAACACAATATTGATTTTGGTAAGTTTTGAGTTCTGTTCCTTGTCTAAATATGGATGAAAGCAGTTAATCTCTGATTACAGAAATAAGAGAAATTGTGGCCTAAATTCTAGTATTTTACTGTCTTGTTCAGTGTTGATAGAAAGAAAAAAAATTATATAGTATTAATATCAAACCAAAAACCAGTATTTAGGAAATTTAGACTCAGGTGTGACTGTCCTTTTAACAACTTCCACAGAGAGCTGGTAACAGTCTATAATGATTATTATGTGGAAAAAGTTGCTTTAATGACAGAAGTAGAAAACATAAAAATGATGAAAATTCACAATGTAGCCGGGCTCAATGGCTCAGCCTGTAATTCTGCGCCTTTGGGAGGCTGAGGTGAGTGGATTGCCTGAGTCCATGGGATCGAGACCCGCCTGGGCAGGTGAGACCTCATCTATACAATAAATCAAAAAAAATTAGCCGGGAGTGGTAGCGCGCGCCTGTGGTTCCAGCTACTTGGAAGGCTGAGGCAGACGGATCACCGGAGCCCAGCAGGTCAAGGCTGTGGTGGCCAGGAGCAGCCACTGCACTCCAGTCTGGGTGACAGAGTGAGACTCCAACTCAGAAAAAAAAAAAAGAAAATTCACAATATACAGAGAAATGAGATAAAAGTATAGTGATTCTTAAATGTATTTTAAAGGTTAGTTTGAGATAATATTGGAGCAAAAGCACTACATTTTAACATTTCAATTATTAATCATCATTCTAAATAGAACACGGAAGGATTAGTAAATCTCACTATCACATTGACCATATTTGCCTACAACTTAGATCTTTTGTAAAAGGAGTACTCGGTAAAAGATGCAAATATAGTTACCAGATAAGATGAGAAGATACATGTGACTTCTTTGCACAGTTTGTAAATATGACCTTGTGTACTTGAGTTGCTGAAAAGACAGATAATTAGAAAAATAAGTAATTTGCATGATACTAGTATCATCTTAATTTATCTTTAATTTGCATTCATTTTTTCCTAAATACACAAAAATTTAGAAAATTGGCATCATTTATGAATATGCTGCAAGCCTGGTCCTTGAGTGATGAAGAAATATGAAATTAACTACTAAACATAGAATGCAGTTGGTCTGAAAATGAGATAATGAAGATGACTTCAGAAAAGTCTGCAGATTTATGAACAATCATTTAAGGAGTGTAGTTACCAGCTGTTTTACATGTCCAGAGAGACTAGAACAAGAAGTCCCTAACTGCAAGGGTAATTAGACACGGAATAAGTTGCTGGAGGAATGACTGTGATATTTCCTATTAGAGAGAGATTTCTGGAACAGGATGGTTATTGTTTTGGGGAGTTACTTAGAAGCAAGAGAATGATTATATAAGACCTCTTTAAGATCTCTTCGAGTACAATTATCCCATTCTGAATTTATCTTTATGAAGTATAGCTTCAGAGGGCGACTGCTTGATTAAATGTTTTCAGTGATATAAATGCTGATTTAAGTAAAGACATTATTACAAAAATAACAGTGAATAAATTTTAGATAAGCAGTTGGGGCAGGTTATAAAATGAAAGTTGGTACTGTTGTTTAAAATTAAACTGAAATGCCAGGGTGTATAAATAGGAGAATTTTCTGTAGAAACTGCGAGACAGTTTGCTATACTTAGTAGCTATCAGGCATTTATTGTACTGTTATGACAGTAGAGGGTCTTACAACTGCAGTGAAACATGGATGACTTGGAGTCGCTCCAAAAGAATATAGAAAAAAAGATGACAGTTTAACTAAGAGAGTCTTTAGAAGTAAAAAGAATAAGGGCAATGCAATTTGAAATGAGGAAATTATTTCATTTTTTATATTGTCTTTGTTAGATGTCTTTCTTGCTACTTAAATTTTCTTTTTAAAGAAAGTTTTATGAAATTTAAAACTTAAGTGGTTTCTATGGATGTGAACGTTACACAGTAAATACTGAAAACTGCAAGTAACTTAGAATTGATTGAATCAATTATCTGTGTCTAATTATTGATTTTTCTGTCCTTTTCCTCTATTCTGTCTATGTCTCTTTTCCAATTTTCTTTCATCCTAGACAATTGCTTCTGATTGGCTTCAATTCTCATGCATCTTGTTCCTCCTCAATGTGAAAGGCAGGATCCTAAGCTGCTGTCCAAGATTCCTACCTTCTTGTGTACACACTCTGTATAATCCCCTCATAGTGTGAAGAGGATTTGTAAATACGAATATTACTCCTGTCACTATGTTACCTTGTACAGAAGAAAGGGTTTTACAGATGTAATTAAGTTTCCTAATCAGTTGAGCTAATCAAAAGGAGAGTATTATGGATGAACCTGACATAACCACATGTTAAAATAAATGAGATTCAAGTTCAGACATATAGTGTGTGTGCTTGACTGAAGAGCCAGTGGGGTGAAGCTACCATCTGTGAGATTAAGACTGAATGCCTCTAAGTCAAAATTTCACCCAGGCAGAATAATATGGCAGCAGTGCCATAGAATCTCTGTTGGTGCTGGCCTGGTCTCAGATGGTCCCTGCCATCCCTGCTGGGGGTGCAGGGGATGACACGCCACCGTGCCAGGACAGGGTCTGGTGCAGAAAGCCCTTCATCCTGAGATACAGAGTGTGGACAGAAAGGCAACTGACTGCCATCTCACCTGTCATGTACCACCTGTTCCTGGGGAACCTGGTGATAACCCTTTTTTAGATGACCTGTTTCTGGGTCGGGATTGTGCATAGCAGAGCAACTCCCTGACTGTGATCTATTGAAAGACAGCCTTGGAAACAAGGGTTTGTGAAAGAAAAAAGGAAAGAAAGAAAGAGAAATGAGAGATCTAAAGCTGCATCTGATACCTTCCTCATGGCCTTGAAGGAGCAAACTGCTCTAGACACTAAGGACATTCTCCATCTGACAACAAGAATGCAGAATCAGTCCTATGACTGCAAGAAAACAAAATCTGCCAACAACCTGAGGGAGTTTGTTATTTTTTTTTCTGCCAACAACCTGAGGGAGGTTGTTAATTTTTTTTCTTCTAGTCAAGCCTCAGGATAGGGTATAGTTAGCCAACACCTTAGTCTTGCATGTTCCTGAGCAGAAGACTCAGCTAAAGTAGGCCAGACTTCTAACCAATGGAAACTGTGAGATAATAAAATTGTTGTAAACTAAAATGCACTAATTTGTGACACAACAATAAAAAAAACAAGAATTCTGTATCTTGTACTCTTTCTAATGTGATAAATGCCTCTATCCACATAAGACCATGCATTAGCTTTCACAGCCATCTTAGAATCTCAGCTCCCCTCATCCCTCTATCTAATCAGTCAGTGAGAAGTGCTGATGTTTATTTCTAAATATCTCTAAATAACTTTCCAATATCTTCTAGGTTAGGCTTCTTTACTTCTCTTGGATTATTGTGCAAGTCTCCTACTTGGTCTTTCTACTTCTAGTCTTGCCTTTCTCCAATACTTTATCCCAATGACTGTCAGAGTGAACTTTTTAAAATATGTATCTGGTGGATCAGTTCACAATGGACTGACTAAAGACAGCCGATGTGCACCTTTTTCATCAAGAGAAATCAAAATGAGTGAGTCTCTACACTCAAAGCAGGATGAGGAGGAGCATACCTCTGAGATGTAACAGAATAGTGACAGGTCCCACAAGTGACAGAATGGTGAAACAAGACAGGCTGCCAATATGAACCTAGCAAGAAGACACAGAATCCTCCATTGTGGTGAAGAGGTGAGTTAGTGAGTGAGCGAAAAACACCCAGGAATCCACACTATTGCCACAAACCCAGGTGATCCAAGTCAAGGAAAATCATCTGCCCCCAGGCCAGCATAGGGTCCTGAGTGATGATTGTTCAGGGAGGGACATGGCTCAAGGCACAAGGAGCACCTCAGGACAATGACCCCTGTGCATCTCAGAACCAACTGCCCCTGTCCACCAGGAAGGAAGTCTTAGTGTTCCTCAGTAGTAGATACTTTGTGGCTGCCACAGACTCTGTCCTAATATTACCCTCAGGTAAGGGAAAGAGCAGACAACCAGAGCAATATCATGTATTTCCAGCATAAAACCCACAACTAAATTAACAAAAGCAGCAGAGTCAAGGTACCCATTACCCTTTCCCATCTTGCTGCTTCCTCTGGGTGCTATTTGCTTGCTATCAACCCAAGGAGCATGTGATACCTGCACCCACTTGAATGCCACAGTAGAGCCCCATCACCTCACCCCTCTGGGGTTTAACTGCCAGTTCGACATTTGTATGTGCCTCCAATGTGGTCTCTGCAGTTGAAATAAACATGAGCAGGGAGAAGTCAGGGCATCCACACCATCCCCTTCTAGGATGCACCTCCACCTTCATCAAGATCCAAAATAAAGTGGATTCCCAAATCAGGGAGGTAAAAGAGTTTAAGAACATTAAAGACTGCCTACTCCTAGCCCGTGAAGTATGTGGGGCTTGCATACCCAACTGAATACCATAAGAAAGACACCCTGCCCTTAGGTAAGTCAGATGGCAGCACCACTAAGCAATCTGTAGTGTTGGCATGTTCCCCAAAAAGGCAGAGACCACAGTTGAAATAAATGGGAGCAGCAAACTGTCAAACTACCCTGCACCCTCTCCCATCTTGACAGCTTCTCCTCAGATGGGGACCACCTGATCCAGGCCCAGAATTGTGAGGAGGATACTACATTCACTTTACTATGGATGAGACCTGGTGGCCCTTGGAAGACCAACTGAAATGCAGCTACTGGTACCAGACCTACTTTTAAGTGCCACTTGCAGGCCTACAGCCTGAAGTATAACACTTAACAGAAAAGCAACTGTACAACTAGTAGCCCTGAAACAGCCACAACTTGACTGTAGCTGCAACCAGAGAAGCCAACCAGAGCACTGGCCTTCTGAAACTATTTAAGAAAAATGTCAGTCAACCACACACAGCATATACAGAAGTAAGCACAACCATAAAGGACAAAAAAGTAGAATAAAAAAACTTCATTACAATGATAGCAAATGAGAGAGAGAGAGAGAGAGAGAGAGAGAGAGAGAGAGAGAGAGAGCAAAACATCAACACTCTCAGATGACAAGATGCAAAAGCACTGACAATACAGAAAAAAAGAGTGTTTTCCCACACCCATACAGTCATACCAGCTCCCACACAAAGGATGATATACAAAACAAATTGTCCATAATGACAGATTTAGAATTCAGAATATGGATGGCAAAGAAATTTCAAGATCCAAAGTAAAGTGGATTCCCAAATCAGAGAGGTAAAATAGTTCAAGAACTAAAAGCTGACCTACTCATTCTAAGATAGAACCACACTGGGCTCCTGGAAATGAGGAACTTGCTATGGGAATTTCAAAATACAGTCACAAGTCCTAACAACAGACATGACCTAGCAAAGGAAAGAATTTCAGAACTTGATGACCAATCTTTAGAAGCAATCCAGTCAGATAAAAAAATGAAGAAAATATTTTAAAGACGATGAACAAAACCTTTAAGAGTTATGGTATTACATAAGAGACTAAACCTATATCTAGTTGCCATTCCTGAAAGAGAAGGAGAAAATGGGAACATTCTGGAAAAATTAGTTGCAGGCATAATCCCATGAAAACTTCCCCCATCTTGCTAGAGGGGTCAACATGCAGATACAATAAATCCAGAGAACTATTATGAGATATTATATAAAAGGATCATCCCCAAGATGCATGATTGTTAGATTTTCCAAGAAAAAAAAATTTTTTTTCCATGAAAAAATAAGGATAAAGAGAAAGGACAGAACAAAGAGAGACCCATCAAAATAACAGCAGACATCTCAGCAAGAACTTTACAAGCCAGGAGAGATGGGGACACATATATAATATTTTTAAAAGAAATGCCAATCAAGAATTCCTTACTCACCAAACTAAGCTTCATAAATAAAGATGAAATAAAGCCCTTCCCAGATAAGCAAGGGCTAAATGAATTCCTAACATTTAGTCTATCCCTAAAAAGGTGCTTAAGGGAGTTCTAAACATGGAAACAAAAGAAAATAGACCCAATATAAAAGCACAGGTAAGGACATAGCTTAAAGATCATTTAAATCACCACAAAACCGAGACCAGTAAGAAACTCCACAACAACACTATGGCAGGAAAAAACTCTCATATGTTTGTAGTAATGCTGAGAATCAATGGTGTTTATGCCTCACTTAAAAGATACAGAGATGAAAACCTGAATAAAAAATAAGACCCACCCTTCTGTTGTCTCCAGGATACCCATCTGACCTGAAATGACACCCATAGACTCAAGGTAAAGGGATGGAGAAATGTTTTTCACACAAATGGGAAAAAAAAACAGTGGTTGCTATTCTCATGTCAGATAAAAACAGACTTTAAACCAATAAAAGTACCCAAAAAAAGGAACAATGAAGGGCACTATGTAATGATAAAAGTCTTCATTCAATAGCAATATATATTTATTTTAAATGTATACACCTCCAACATAGCCACACCTAGGTTTATATAACAGTTGCTACTTAACCTAAGAGAGGACATAGACAGCCACACCATAATATTGGGGAGCTTCAACACCCACTAACAGCTTTAGTCAGATCAATGAGGTACAAAACTAAAGAAATCCTGTACTTAAACTAGACATTTGACCAATTAGATACAATGGACATCAACAAAACCTTTCACCCAACAACTGCAGAATACACATTCATTTCATTCATTTATGGCTCATACTGCAAGATCAAGCACATACCTGTTCATAAATAAACTGTGAATAAATTCCAAATAATCAAAATCATAACAAATATCATATCTCATCACAGTGGGTAAAACTAGATACCAACAGTAAGAGGACTCCTCAAAAAACACTCAAATACATGGAAATTAAACTTTCTTCTGAACAATTTTTAGGTAAACAATGAAATGAAGACATAATTTTTTTAAATGGAAACAAATGAAAATAAAAACACAACATACCTAAACCTCTGGGATGCTGCTAAAGTCATGCTAAGAGAAAAGTTTATTACACTGCAAGCCCACATCCTGGAAATAGAAAGATCACAAATTAACAGTCTAATAGTTCACAGAAGGGAACTAGAAAAAGAAGAATGAGTTAAAACCTCAGCCAGCAAAAGAAAACAAATAACCAAAATCAGAGTAGAAATAGACAAAATTGAGACCAAAAAATGCAAAGGATTAATGGGTCAAAAACCTGTTTCTTTGAAAGGATAAACAAATTCAATAGACCTCTGGCCAAATGGAAGAAGAATAAGGAGTGGAGGAGGAGGATAAGAAGGAGGGAGAATGCAAATAAACACATTCAGAAGTGAAAAAAACATGGAATTACAACTGATTCAGAAAAATACAAAAAAAATGTCAGAGTGTCAGGATCCAGCCATGGAGGCCTTCCTGCTGACAAAGTCCAGGGGGCTGAAGAAACCAGGTCGCAAAGCGAACCTGGGCGGCTGAGATCCTTCTTGTTTCTACTTTTGTTATCAGAAAGTGCTCGATTTAATGTTTGTCAGGGAACTCATTGGCCTTGCCAGGAAATTATCAATAGAGATTTTAAATATCAGGTGTGGGTAGATAATTACTTGTAAGATTTTATTTCTTCTGATTGGTGACTAATTGGAGAAATTTGAGAAGCTACAGTTTGTATTTTTAGGAAGAGTGCCAATGCAAAAATTATATTTGCTTAATTTCTACATGTGGTATATTATACTTAAAAAATTAACAATCACGTAAATATTAGAGCACCCTTGCCTTTACTTCCCTTTGTTAAGGAGGATTGTAATTCTGGTTAGGGATTGTGACTTAGGTGACTTGAGCCTGAGAGGCCTTTTGTTTTGCAAACGTTGAAGCTCATTCTCCCTGGCAGGAAATAATTAATGCAGATTGTAAACACCAGGTGTGAAATTAGGAAAAACTAGTCAGGCCAACTTGCAGCTAAGAAACCTTGAAAATGTTGCTTTACCCCAGCTAGTTGCAAATTGCTGTGTGAAGGTCACAGGTGTGACTTGTTAATCTATGTGATAATTATAGTGGTTAGAACTTGGCAGTGATTTATAATGTAATAGTTATAGGAATAAGTAACTTTTTTATGGACATTGAGAAATGGTAATCATTAAAAAAATTTTAGAAGTTTATAAAATTTATAGTTTAGGATGATACTGTTTTAAGATCAAAACAAGATGAACAAAGATACTTTGCCTGTCCGGTCCATTAAATTATAACTGATTGCCTTGAAAACAAAAAAGATGTAGGGTATAAAAGGAGTTGGAAAAGACTATAAATCGGCATTTGTCCTGCTTGCAGCAGAGTCAGTGTCCAAGTTTTTTTCTCCTGCACCAATGCCATCCCTCTTTCAGGAAATCCTGACCCACTAGAGCTGGACTCTGGCATCAGAGATTATTATAAGCAACTGAATGTTTACCAGTTAGAAGATCTAGAGGAAATGGATAAATTCCTGGAAACACACAACCTTTCAAGATTGAAAGAGGAAGAAATTGAAACCCTAAACAGACCAATAATGAGCTGTGAAACTGAATCAATGCTTAAAAAAAAAAAATTACCTACCAAAACAAAGTCCTGGATCTGATGGATTCACAGTTGAATTTTATAAGAGATTCAAGGAAGGGATAGTACCAAAACTTCTAAAATTATTCTAAACAATTGAGAAGGAAGGACTTCTCCCTATTGCATTCTATAAAGGCAATGTCATCCTGATTAAAAAAAGAAAACAATAAAAAAAAGTAAACTCAAGCTAATACCTTTGGTGAACTACAAGCTAACACCTTTGGTGAACATAGATGCAAAAATTCTTAACAATGGATTAGGCAACCACATTCAGCATCACATATATATGCTTCATGAATGATCAGGTGGACTTTATTCCCAGGAAACAATTTTGGTTCAATATATGCAAATCAATAAACTTAATCCACCACATAAAGCGAATTATAAACAAAGACTACATGATTACCTTAATAGATAAAGAAAAAGCATGTGACAAAATACACAATTCCATTATGACATAAACCCTCAACTATCTAGGCATTAAAGGAATATTCCTTAAAATAATAAGAGCCATCTATGACAAACCCACTGCCAGCATCATACTTAATGGGCAGAAGTTGAAAACATTCCCTCTGGGAACTGAAATAAAACAAGGATGCCTACTCTTAACACATCTATTCACCATAGTACTGGAAGTCCTACTCAGCAATTAGACAAGAGAAAGAAATAACAGCTATCCAAATATGAAAAGAGTAAGTTAAATTATCTCTCTTTGCAGATAATATAACTCTATATCTAGAAAACCCTAAAGATTCCACAAAAAAGTCTCCTAGCACTCACAGATTATTGTAGTAAAGTCTCAGAATACAAAATCATGTTCAAAAATCACTGGCATTTCTATGCACTAACAATATTCAAGGTGAAAACCAAATCAAGAACACAACCCCATTTACAACAGCCACAAAATACCTCAGAATAAATCTAACCAGTGAAATGAAAGATTTGTACAATGATAACTAAAAAATACTACTTAAAGAAATCAAAGATGACACAAACAAATAAGAAGACATTGCATGCTCTTGGAATGAATCAATCAATATTGCTAAAATTTTTATATTGCCTAAAGCAGTCTTTAGATTGAATGCGATCATTATCAAATTACAAGCATTGTTTTTTCACAGGCCTAGAAAAAAATAATACTTAAACTCATGTGGAAGCAAAAAAGGAGCCTGAATAGCCAAAACAATTCCAAGTAAAAATAACAAAACTGGAAGCATAACATTGCCAGACTTCAAAATTTACTACAAGGCTACAAAAAACAAAACAGTATGGTACTGGTACAAAAATAAACACATTCGCCAATGTAACAGAAAAGAGAACCCGAAAATAAATCTGCTGTCTTACAAAAGTCACCAAAAACAAACCTCTGGAAAGGTCACCCCTTTTAACAATTTGTGGTGGGAAAACTTGCAAACTATATGCATAAATATAAAGCTGAACCCCTTCCTTTTATATTATACAATAATTAACTCAAGATGAATAAATGACTTAAATTTAAGACCTAACTAGTAAAAAAATCCTAGAGTGGAGGATTCAGGAAGATGACGGCCAAGCCACTTGGATTATGCAAGTGCCAGTGTGAGTGAGTAAGTGTATGGGAAATTTTGTGTACACGCTGGTGAGTGAGTGGGCATGTGAGTGGCTGACTATGTGAGTGCTAGGGATCTAGTGGCCAGGGGTCTCCTCATGCAGTGGCTGGTTCCACAGCTGCTGGGCTTGGACCCTAGCAATTCCCAGGACACAGAAGCCAAGTGTCATTTTCTTTTTCTTTATTTTTTTAATCAACAAACCCTCCCTGAAAATGCTGGGAGAGACTAAGTGAGGGCTCGTGAGCAAATGGCTAGGCTCCTGGTGCAACAGCTGGTGCTGCAACTTTTCTCCTTTGTCCCTGGTTCTTCCCAGTGCCATTATTTTTTTTAATGGACAAAAGTTTTTCTGCAAAAAAGCGGCAGGGAGAAACCATCACCTCAGGCTTTCCCTCACCATTGCAGCAGGAGAGCAAATACCAGCTCCTGGCTTTGTCTCACCACTTCAGCGCCTGGCTGGGCACTGGCAGCAGGGACTGCAGAGGGACTTCGGAGGCAAAATCCCACAGAAGAGGACAAAAGAGGAACCTCGCCACCATCTTGAAGGTTGAGCAGAAAAGTGATCTGACTTGCTTACCACGGAGCAACAGACCTGATCTCTGAGACTGGTGGATCAACTACTCAGGGATTGATTGTGAACCAGAAGGAATATCCTGAAAACATAAACTTTGGAGGGGCCTGATAAGTGCTGAATTCCAGTTGCCTCACCCCCTACCATGATCCAGCCACAGGACAAAGGGTGTGACCAGAAAAAGATAAGGAAGAGCTCCAAAGAGATCAGTGGTGAGTCCTGGGCTGACCCAAACACTTCTCTCCAGCAATCCTCTGAACATCAGACCTACACAGCTGGGCCACATCTGAGAAGGACAAACCCAGGCAGAGCCTGGACATCAGCCACAATGGGAGAACTTCATTCCAGGATAGGCCTGACTGGAGCACCCTTCCCCATGAGTATATACCTGGGGAAAGGACAATCCTGTACCTCCCCACTGGAAATCTCCCAGACCATAAAAGAGTCGGAGGGAAGGATTGCAGCCCCACCCACCTCCACTGCCCCTCCTCCTTCCCTGCTTCAGACACTGAAGAGAAAGTAAAAGAGGTGGCTCTGCAGGAGAGACCTGATTAGAGGGAAAATTACAGAGCCTGCCACAAGAGGGCAGGATTTTTTTTTAATTTTCAATTTAAAAAAAAATTAATTTTTTTTGACTGTTTGTTAGTTCACGTATTTTAAAAATATTTTTCTTTGTACATGAGTGTGTATGTGAGGGTTTGATCTCCATTCCCCCAAATTTTGTTTTTTTTTTCTTTTTTCTGTTTCTTCTTTTATGTGTCTTTTTCTGTTTATGTGCGTATGTGAATGATTGAGTGTTCATCTTTCAACTTTGTTTTTGTTGGTTTGCTTTTGCTCTCTTGTTCTTCTGGGGTTCTTAATTTTCATTTATTATAGCTTAAGGTGTGTCAATATATGTGTAAGTGTTCGACCTGAATTTCTTTTGTTTTTCTTCCAGTCTTCCTGCTTTTCTTCTCTATTCACTTTGTGCTAGGCATGTGTATGTGTGTTTAGTTTTATTGTTTTGTTGTTGTTTGTTTTGTTTTTCTTTGTTGTTCCAGTTTTTTGGGAGGTTTGTGTATGTCTGTGTGTGTTTGTGTATGTGTGTGTTCAATTGTTTTTTGCATTGGTTTCTGCTTTGCATAGTATATAGAGTGGTGGTGTGGAGTGGGTCTAAGAGAATATATAATACAATAAGTGAACATTGTAATTTGCAAGTAGTTTCTGAATACTAGCACTTCAACCCCTTCTTTATTCAAATTTTTAAAACTATAAGAGACAGCAAAGCTTCCCATTTACCATTCTATTTCAAAATAGAACAAATCCAGAGCCTGAATCAGGGAAGAAGAGAGGACTGAGCAAACATCAGAAAGGAAAGCCTCTACCACTGACACTGAATAACAGAACTAAAGAGAGGAGCAAAAGATCTGTCACAAATGAGGAAAAGCCAAAGGAAGACCTCAGACAATTTCAAGTGCAGCAAAGACAAAACTCCTGAAAAACCAGACCTTTGTGCTCAAACAATGCAAGTCACCAATGACTGACCCTGGAATAAGACAGAGATTAGGGAATGGATGGAAAGAGTGAATAAGACTCAAGAAAGATGAGATGCAACACTGAAAGAACTTGTAACAGAGATTTTGGCAATAAAAAAATTCATCAGGAAATAAATAACAAGATGACAATCATGGAAAGCAGAATTAACCTAGCTAAAGAAAGAATCTCAGAACTGGACCAGAATATGGAATTAACCAGATCTGTAAAAAAAAAAAAAAAAAACAGAAATAAGACTCAGAAAGAACGAACAAAGCCTACAAGAGATGTGTGATTATATCAAGAGACCAAACCTACACCTGATTGGAATCCTGGAAGAAGAAAGGGAAATGGAGAACCACTTGGAGCAAGTATTCCAGGAGGTAATCCAAGAAAATGTTCCCCATCTAACAAGAGATGTAGCAAACCAAGCACAAGAGATACAGAGAACCCCACATGACATCACATGAGACCAACCACTAGACACATAATAATTCACCTACAAAAAGTAGGCAAAAAGAGAACAAATCCTAAAGGCAGCAGGAGAAAGGTCAGACTACCTACCAGGGAAAACCAATCAGAATAGCAGCAGACCTATCAGCAGAAACACTTCAAGCAAGAAGGGACTGGAGCTCTATATTCAAAGTCCTCAAAGGTATAAACAATTTCAACCAAGAATGTCTTATCTAGCCAAGCTCAACTTCATCAGTGATGGAGAATTAAAATCCTTCCTAGACATTCCATCCCTAAGACTTTATGCAGTTTCCAGACCAGCTCTATAGGAGACACTTAAAAAGGTATTAAGCACAAACAAAGAAAAAAATAGAATGACCACACACTTCCCAAGAGAACAGCAGAGCACAGAATGAACAGAAAATATAGTGCAACAAGAAACTTGAAAACACACACACATCAACCCCAATGCCAAAAGAAAACAAGCAAAGAAAACATTTTGCAATCAGTCTGAATGTGAATGAACTAAATGCACAACTGAAAAATAACAGGATAGCAAACTGGATAAGAAACCATGACCCAATTATTTGCTGCATCCAGGAGTCTAATCTCACTACAAGGGAAACACACAGACTCAAAGTTAAAGGGAGGGAAACGAGCTTCCAGGCAAATGAATGACAAAAGAAGGCAAGCATTGCAAACTTAATATAAGACAAAACCACGATTAAGCTATCAAATATTTAAAAAGATGCAAAAGGACACTACATAATGACAAAATGTTCAATCCATCAACAAGAAATATCTATCCTAAATGTATATGCACCCAACACAGGAGCATCAGCATTTATAAAGCAACTATTAAGTAAACTGAAAAAAGATATTGACTCTAACACTATTATAGTAGCTGAACTGAATGCCCCACTAACAGCCTTAGATAATTGAGGCAAAAAAATCAACAAGAAGATCCAGAACCGAAGCCTGACACTTGACCAAATGGGCTTAGTAGATACCTACAGATTATTACACCCAAAACCCACAGAATATACATTCCACCCATCATCACATGGAATGTACTCCAAGATCAATCACATCCTTGGCTATAAATCAAGCATAAACAAATTCCATAGGGCTGAAATCTTGCCATGCACATTCTTAGACTACAATGGAATAAAAATAAATATCAACAACAACAAAATTTCCCCAAAGCCCACAAAGAAATGGATACTAAACAGCATGATGCTGAACAACTACTGGGTCAACACTGAAATCAAAGAAGAAATTGAAAGATTCCTGGAAACAAATAAAAGTGAAGAAACATCTTACAAAAACCTCTGGGAAGCCATAAAAACAGTTTTAAGAGGGAAATTTATATCTCTATGAGCACATATCCAAAAAAGAAAAACAAAAAAAACAGTAAGATCATACATGGAGAGTCTAACAAGTCACCTAAGGGAGCTGGAAAGAGAAGTCCACCAAAACTCCAACTTTAGCAGAAGAATCCAAATTGCCAAAATTAGAGCCCAAATACACGACATAGAAGACAAAAATATCATAGAAAATATCAACAAAACAAAAAGCTAGTTCTTTGAAATAATTAACAAGATTGATGGACCCCTAGCCAGAATGACCAAGAAAAAGAGAAAGCCTAAATAAACACAATCAGAAATACAAGAGATCAAATAAACACAATCAGAAATACAAGAAATCAAATCACAACTGATCCTGAAGAAATACAAATAATTATCCAAGATTACTATGTACACCAGTCTGGAAACAAACTTGATAACTTAAACAAAATGGAGGACTTTCTGACATCACATAACATTCCAAGGTTGAAACAAGAAGACATTGAGACACTAAATAGACCAATAACAACCCAGGAAATTGACTCTATTATAAGAAAACTACCACAAAAAAAAGTCCTCGACCGGATGCCTTTCCAGCAGAATTCTACAAAATGTACAAGGAGGAGCTTATACTAATCCTATTAAAAGTATTCCAGGCAATTGAGAGAGATGGATTTCTCCTGAAATCATTTACAAAGCTAACATCACACTGATACACAAACTAGACAAAGATCCACCAAAAAAATAGAGAACTCAGGCCAATATACTTTATGAGCATAGATGCAAAAATCCTCAAAAAGATTCTAGCAAATTGGATCCAAAATCACATCTCAAAAATCATCTACCATGACTAAGTAGGCTTCATTCCAAGAATGCCAGTCTGGTTCAACATTTGCATAACTATAAATGTAATTAAATCCATCAACATATGTAAAAACAAGAACCACATGATTATATTATTAGATGCAGAAAAAGCTTTTGATAAAGTCCAGCATCCCTTCCTGATAAAAACCCTCTAACACCTAGGTATAGAAGGCACATAACTCAAAATAGTAAGTGACATCTTTGATAAACCCACAGCTAACATATTGCTAAATGGACAGAAACTGGAAACATTTCCCCTGAAATTGGAACAGGACAAGGCTTCCCACTCTCATCCTTCTTGTTCAATGTTGTGTTGGAAATCCTAGCTCGAACAGTTAGATAAGAAAAGGAAATCAGGGGTATCCAAATAGGAAAAGAGGAAGTCACGTTATCCCTCTTTGCTGATGATATTATCCTATACCTTGAAAACCCAAGAGAATCTATCAAAAACCTGCTTGCACTGATAAGGATTTTGGCAAAATCTCAGGGTACATAAAAAATGTGCAAAAGATAGTTGCATTCCTATATACCAAGAAGAAACAGGCAGAGACCCAAATTAAAAGCACAATCCCCTTTACAATTGTCACAAAAATAAAATAAAATACTTTGGCATCTTCCTAGCAAGAGAATTGAAAGATCTTTACAATGAAAACTGCAAAACACTGATCAAAGAAATCCGAGGAGACACAAACAAGTGGAAAAAATATTCCATGATCAGGCATAGGAGGAATCAACATTGTTAAAATGTCCATCCTACCAAAGGCAATCTACAAATTCAACACAATATCCATTAAGTTACCAACATCATTCTTCTCAGACCTGGAAATGACAATACAGAAATTTATATGGAAACATAAATGCCCACAAATAGCCAAAACAATCCTAAGCAAAAGGAACAAAGCAGGAGGTATCACACTTCCAGACTTCAAACTTTACTATAAAGCTACAGTAATCAAACAACCTGCTACTGGTACAAGAGCATGCATACAGACCAATGGAACAGAATAGAGATGCAGGAGGCAAAACCTCAATTCCTCAAACCAACTCATCTTTGACAAAGCCTCCAATGACAACCATTGGGGAGAGGAGAACCTGTTCAGTAAATGGTCTGGGAAATCTGGATGACCACATGAAGGAGATTGAAACAGGACCCCTACCTATCACCATACACAAAAATTAACTCTAAATGGATCAAAGACCTAAACATAAAACCACAAACTATAAGAATCTTAGAAAATGCAGGAGACACCCTTATGGAAATTGGAACTGGCAACTAATTCCTGTTCAGATTCCTAAAGGCAAATACCTTAAGAAATCTGATAGTCAAGTGGGATTTCATCAAACTAATGAGCTTCTGCAAAGCAAAAGAGACCATCAAGAGAGCAGGGAGATGGCCCACAGAATGGGAAAAAATATTTGCCAACTGTATATCTTACAAAGGTCTAACATCTAGGATCTACAATGAACTCAAGTCCACCAAAAGGAAAAAAGAGACAGCCCCATTAAAAAGTGGGCAAAAGACATGAATAGACACTTCTCAAAATAAGATATATGGGCCACCACAGACACATGAAAAAGTGCTCAACCTCTATCATCATCAGAGAAATGCAAATCAAAATCACATTGAGATGCCACCTAACCCCAGTAAGAACGGCTATCATGAATAAAACAAACAACAGATGCTAGTGAGGATGCAAAGAAAAAAGAATGCTTCTACACTGCTGGTGGGAATGCAAATTAGTGCAACCTCTTTGGAAGACAGTGTGGTGATTTCTGAAAGAACTAGAAATTGACCTTCCTCATGACTCAGTCATTCTCCTATTGGAAATATACCTGGAGGAACTAAAGTCATTTTACAAATAAGATACCTGCACATGTATGTTTGTTGCAGGTATATTCACAATAACAAAAACATGGAACCAAACATATTGCCCATCAAAACTGGAATGGATTTTTTAAAATGTGGTATATATACACCATGGAATATTATGCAGCCTAAAGAAGGACAAATATACGGACTTCACAGTAACTTGGATGGATTTAGAGTCGATCATACTTAGTGATCTATCACAGAAACAAAGAACAGAGTACCATATGTTCTCACTCATAAGCAGAGCTTGAACAATTATAATACTATAAGAAAGTAATTGCCAGTAGTGGGAAACTGTCAGTGTAGGTGGGTGGGATTGGTAGTTCAGGGAAACTGTTAGGGGAGTGAGGGGCATACTTCATCACCAAGGGTACCTACTTAATCATTGTTTGTATACCTAACCCTAAATTGTACCCCACATCTTTATAAAAACAAAAATCCTAGAAGAAGGCCTAGGAAACACTCTTCCACACATTGGTCTAGGCAATGAATTTGTGACCAAGACCTCAGAAACAAATGTAGCAATAATCTAAATTGATAAGTGAGACTTAGCAACACTAAAACCTGCACAGCAAAAGAAACAATCAACAAGTAAAGATGCAACCTATAGAATGGGAGAAAATATTGGCAAATTATGCATCTGACAGAGGACTAACATCCAGAATCTATAAAGAGCTCAAATGAATTGACAGGAATAAAACAAATAGCCCCACTTAAAAGTTGGCAAAAGACATGAACAGACACTTCACAAAGAAGGACATACAGGCAATCTGCAAACATATGTAAAAATGTTCTGCTGGGCTCGGTGGCTTAGCCTGTAATCCTAGCGCTTTGCGAGGCCGAGGTGAATGGATTGCTGAGCCCCCGGGTTCAGGATCGCCTGGGCAACTTGGCAAGACCTCATCTCTACAATAAATCCAAAATTAGCCAGGCATGGTAGCCACGCCTGTAGTTCCAGCTACTTGGAAGGCTGAGGAGGAAAGATCACCGGAGCCCAGCAGGTCAAGGCTGCAGTGGCCAGGAGCGGCCACTGCACTCCAGTTTGGGTGACAGAGTGAGACTCCATCTCAAAAAAGAAAAAAAAAAAGAAAAGAAAAAATATTCTGCCTCTTTAATCACCAGCAAAATGCAAGTCAAAACCACAGTGAGCTACCATCTTTTGTCAACCAGAATGGCTATTAAAAAAAAAACAAAAAACTGGACTCAGTGGTTCAGCCTGTAATCCCGCACTTTGGGAGTCTGAGGTGAGTGGATTGCCTGAGCCCGCGGGTTCAAGACCCACCTGGGCAACTTGGCGAGACCTCTTCTCTACAATAAATCAAAAATTAGCCGGTCATGGCAGCGCGCGCCTATAGTTCCAGCTACTTGGAAGGCTGAGGCGGAAGGATGCCAGAGCCCAGCAAGTTGAGGCTGCAGTGGCCGGGAGCGGCCACTGCACTCCAGTCTGGGTGACAGAGTGAGACTCCAACTCAAAAAAAAAAAAAAAAAAAGCCCTACAAATGTTGACTAGGTTGCACAGAAAAAGGAATGCTCATGCATTGTTGGTAGTTCAACTCCAGTGGAAAGCAGTTTGGATATTTCTCAAATGACTATAAATAGATTTATCATTCAACCCAGTAATTCCACTACCGGATAATTATCAAATGCTCAAAGGAACATAAATAACTCTACTAAAAATAAACCTGCACTTGTATGTTTATTGCAGCACCATTAACAATAGTAAAAACATGGAACCAACTAAGTGTCCATCAATGATGGAGTGATTAAACATATAAAGAAAATGTGGTGTATATACATCATGGAATACCACACAGCCAGAAAAAAAGAACAAAATCATGTTATTTGCAGCAACATGCATGCAGTTGGAGGCCATTATTCTAAGAAAATTATCACAGAAACAAACAAAAAAAACCCTGAATACTGCATGTTCTCACTTATAAGTAGGCACTAAACATGAAATAAACATGAGAATGAGGATGAAAACAACAGACATTAAGGACTTCTAAATGAGAGAGTGAAAGAGGGAGTAAGGGCTGAAAAACCAACCATTGGGTACCATCCCCACCACCTGGGTAATAGGTTCAATAGAAGCCCAAGCATCACTATCATGAAACCTACACATGAGCCCCTTGAACAAAAAAAATTACATTTTAAAAATTTATACTATATTTTATATATATATATATATATATATATATATATATATATGTTTATACATCAGTTCAGAGAATGTTGCTGCATAATATCCTTTATGGTATCTGCATAGTTCAAACATTCATAACAAATAAAACATTTTATGATTTGTTACTGGACTGTATTTCCAACCTTAGCTACTCCAAACATTTTCATGACATCTTATCTACTTTCAATTCTCTGACCATGTAAATTGTTCTGATATTATAACTTGTCTTCACACTCTTCCCACAGCCTGGTATTCTTATTATTATTGCTTGGTGTATTTCTATTCAGTCTTCAACAAACAAGATAAGTATCACCACTTTTGGGAATAATTTTTTGATTCCCAGACTCACTTATGTGCCCTTTTATGTACTTGTTGCATAGTGTTTATTATGATTTAGTTGTTGATTTATTTGTCTATCTTTTACATTTGATTGAGAAATCTTTAAAGTATAAATGTTTGGCACATTTTCATCTTTTATCTTACACAGGGTCGGTACTTGCAAGGGGCCAATACAAGCTTATTTCATAAGTCAAAAGTTGAATTTCATAATAATAAAAAATTTAAATCACTTTGGCTTAAACAAAAAAGGTTTATATTCTTTTCATATAAGTATTCAGAAGAAGGCATTGTGTGAGGAAAGTTGAAGACATTTTTAATGGGCAAAATATGAGAGCATTAGATAGATTGGTTAATGTTCTGTGGAAAAATAAATTTAAAATTGTGGGTTATCTTTAAAAAAAAAAGGAAACAGCATGAATTCAGTCCCTCACTACCACAAATTAGACAGTTGAGTTTCTGATATTTGGGGAAATCACAGAGATAAGCACATCTGGAGTGTAATCGATAAGGCTTGCCCTGAAAACCACCTTCATGATCATGGTATCACCCCTGCCAGGTAAGTATGGGTTATCTTTATAATAGACATAAATCATATCTTTATCAGTTATGAATTATCTTCAACTTAGCCATCTAAGAGTTAACATCGAATGTTATAGAACTTGGCCTCTAATTAATAGCAAAAAGTATGTCAAATAAAGTTACCTTTCTCCACAGTGTACTATAACCTTTCAGTGGACTTGCAAAATAATACTCTAGTAAGTCATCTAAAGGGCATGCCATAATATGTTTAGCCTTATTTCCAGTTTTGAATTCTGAAATCAGAATATCTATTCTTCCCTCTAACTATTTTTGTTGCTGCTCTGAGAAAAAAGAGAGAATTCATGTTCTAACAATGAAATAAAAGACAAATATTGAGCTGATTGGTGTGTTTGTCATTTACCTTGAGGTGGCAGCTTCCTTCTTTCCATCTTCTTTGGTTGTAATGTATTAAGAAAAAAATATCCAGACATTTACCTGTGAAATTTAATTTCTGGCCACTTATTTTCCCCTTGCCTATACCATGATATGCATATTTCTTATGGTGGCATAATTTTGACCCCTTTCTCAATTTAAAGTGACATTGCAAAACCTACTGTCTTTAACTCAAACCTGAAAGCTTTCATTTCACATTATCCCATTCCTATTCATGATTTTCCCTTATACAGGAAGAATAATTTCATAGAATGGGCTCATGGGTGGGACAAAGGCTAGTTGATCCACAAAAATTAAATAAGGATGTAGATAAATTCTATAAGCAAACAAAGGACTGAAGTACAGCGATAAATTGGATTTACCTTCCACCAATTCCTAGAACCTGGAGAGTTGATATTCATGAATCAACTTCCACACATTTCTCAATAATCCTTCACATTTCCCCTTTCCCTACATATGCATTTATACCTTATTTAATATGGTTCCCATGTCTTAAGATATTTTGTTCTATTCTAAAAATACTGAATGATACCTACAACTTAAGTCAACAATAGAGATTTTTAATTAATAATCTTTTGCTATCAACAAAATTACATATTTTTTCTCTGTAGATAAAAATTCTTGAATGTTAAATAAGTTCCTCCTGAGAGGTAAGAATGACCAGAGTTCTAATATTAAAAAGTAGTTTTTCTAATAGTTCTATATTAAGTAATATGAAGCAACTTGCATCTTTGTAAAAATGTCTCATTTTTGAACAATCTTTATGGCTAATCTGGTCTTTCTGGTGTAATTTTTTATAAAGATATGAAAGGTGCTTATAATCTTAGAGCTAATAATTTTATGAAAATACTTTACAAAGTAAATTTGAGAACTTTTTAGATTCACATTTCCATTCTGCTCCTAACAGCCAGAGTACTTGCCTTCTTTTCTGCGAGTTAGGAAGAAGAAATGGACCCATTTTCTTTTCAGTGAAATTGAAAGATATTGGATTTCATAGCGTTTTTCAAGTTTATTCAGTGAATTTTTAAAATTTTAAAAATTGTCCATTGTCACATAAATTAGAGAAAAATTGAATAAATAAGCAATTCATTCACTTACAGTAATTCCTAAGCTCACTCATTTATAGAAAAAGCCTCTCTTGATAAAGCTACTTAATTGCTCCGTTATAGTGTATAGGAAAAAGAACATACCTAGGAGTCAGATGATCGTGTTTGCATTCTATTTTACAGTGTACTGGCTATATAACCATGGATCAATCACTTAATCTCTTTGTGCATCTCTACAATGGTGATCATATTTTCCTCCTAGGTATGTTGTGCTGATTAAATGAGATAACCCATGTAAAGTGTCGGTCACATGACATACCAGTTCTCTTCCTCTCTTGAAGTTAACTTTTTCTAGCTATTTCTTTCTTAAATTTTCTGCTCCAGGAATTTTTTATGCTTTGTTTTTGTTTTAGTATAAATCATGTATACTCATTTATTATCTTAGATGAAAATGTTCTATTGTACTTAGCATTGTTATTTGGATATTAATTTACTATTCTCTTTAGAAAGATTGCTAGAACAAGAATCCTCTCCAGTATTCATCATTTTAAGAGCTTACAATTTTAATGGAGTAAATACTGATTATTTAAAAATTTGTAATGCCACCATATGTCACATTTATAAGTATTATATGCATATATACACATAAATTGATTGACTTTAAATTGCACCAAAGTGATGGGATTTGGTTTGATCATAGAATCCTGAATCTTGTTTTGCTATCACTTATGCACTGTTTACACATACATGGAGATCAAGACCCAACAAAACACATTTCCTATAACTTCAAGATTTTACCAAAAACCTAATGTGAACTACATGGAACCAGATTTGAAGATTAGAGCCCCCCTTGTGCCTAGACCTTTTTTCTCCTAAGTCTATTTCTATTTCTGCTTCCAATGGCAACTAAAACAAGTTATATATGTAAAGAGAGAGATAGAAGGAAAAAGGAAGGGGAGAGAATGGCAGAGACATATGGAGAGAGAAGAGAGAGACGAGGAGGGAGAGAGAAACTGTGTGTGTGTGTGTGTGTGTGTGTGTGTGTGTGTGTGTGAGAGAGAGAGAGAGACAGAAAGAGAGAGAGAGAGAGAGAGAGAAAGAGAAAGAGAGAGAGAGAGACTATCCCTAGAATCCATTGAGAAGTGGTTTCTAATTCCTTCATGGTTGTTTTTTCTAAGGCAGGTAGAATTTTTCCCCAAAGCCCTTTTACTGCCAACCTTGAAAGAACAAAGAAAGCAGCAAGCATCTCAGTGTGAGCTTAAAGCAGCAAGTAGCCCAATGTGGACTAAAAACCTTATTACAGGATCACAATGGAAATGCCTGTAGGGATAAGTCAAGTAAGTGAATGTGTCAGGTATGTGGGAAGGGTGGTTTCTGGACAGTACTTGGCCTTTCTGAGGGAAACAGTTGCTCTCCTTGCCTGAAATTGTTGCTACATAAGAATGAACAGCCAATGTAGTGAACTCTCCTGGTTGTAAAAGATATATTTAAGAAAATTCAGATAAAGTACAAATTTATACAAAATTTATTAATAGAGAATTGTTTGTAACTTACTCAAACAAAACACTAAGTTGGTCCAAAAAATATGTCTCCAGATAATATAAAATCTATAGCTGTCTGTAGATATTATACATATTTTACATCTTTGCCTCCTTACATAGAAAGCAGAGCAAAGAAATACTTTTTTTCTGGTCAAAAGAGAATGTTAAGATTTTACAAAATCTGTTGGCTTTAACAACGCTAATGATTTCATTGTAAAATGAATATCAGTAAAAATACTTAACTAATATTGAAGTAAATATTAGTTAATTATTTATTAGTTAAAATAAATATTTAAGTATTTTGTGTGTAAATAACTATTCTAAAATAATTTTTAAAATATTTGAAAGTTTGTTGTTATTTTCATTTTTAAATTTAGAAACATGTTTTTTAAAGACCATCAAAATTCTGTTGTTGCAATTTATTTATATTATAAATTTTAACAGTTGAAATCTAAAACATAAAAATTTATTCTTAAAAAAAGACACCTGAATAAAAATGAGAAGATTTGACTTAAACATACAATCAATGAAAAAATATGACTGTTGGAAGTAGACATATGTCAATAAATCAGCTAGAATTTCAGAGACTCTAAAGAATATATGCTACAAACGAGCACTCACCATGACATAGACTAGGAGGCACTTCTGCGATAATGATGAAATCAGACAGGTATGAATTGTTTCACTGAGAGAGTCATTGGCAACATAGGTGTGCAACTTAGAGAAAAAAAATCCAAGAATATGTCATAATATATTTAGGAAGGTGAACAGTTTATGGATTACTGTTTGCTCTGTACCAAGTCAACTTTTACAGAAGAAATGAGTTGGTTTACATTCTTGGTGAATGATGTTTAAGTAATGATGTTTAAGGAGTAATAGTCTTGAATAGCACTAGCAGAGAACACTTAAAATATAATTGATTTGTGAGTAAATCTCTGTTTTATAAATTTCAAAATCACCTACTGATTGAAGGCAAAGGTTCAAGCTACTCATGTATTTTCATTCTTTTACAGTAGATTTACTTAAATGTTCAATTTTTTAGCTGAAGTTAGAACCAGAGGAAAAATACTCTAATTTTAATTTTCCAATTTATTATTTGATCTGAAGAAAATAGCACTGAAGGTGAATGATCATTATGGAATTCACAATAACAGTTCCTTTTTTTTTCAATTTTTATTTTAAAGATGTGAGGTGCAATTCTGGGTTAGGTACACAATTGATCACACAATAACAATTCTTATTACTTTACCCTTCTACTCATTCTTTTTGTTTCTGTTTTCCTGGTTACCTTTCCCTTAAATTATTAATGATTTTTAAAGAAAGTATGGCAAGCAGCCACTTTTGTCATATAAAAAGATGAATTGTTAGATTGGCAAATATTTTTGCTGATTTCCTAGTATTGATCAAAGTTGAAACCAATTTCTAGTGATAATGGTTAGTTAGATCTAAAGTTTGTTTTTCAGGATAAGAAGTATCTGTATGACTTAATGTTAAACTCAATAAAATCAGAGAATACAGGTCTTTCACATATGGGAGTAGACCTACAAACTACACTGTCACAATGCTTTCCTCAGTGTGCCACAGAGCCCACGCTCCTGGGCTTTTTCTTACTTATTTCTTTAATTTTAAATTCTTCTTTAATTGTACTCCTACCTTGTCTTCTTTTTGGGGAGTCTAATGAAATTTGTTCAAATTTGTCAACTGTGTTAATGATTTGTATGGTAAAAGAAAAAAGAGAAAGGATGCCTGAGAGATTTAAGCTTATCTAGTTGTGAAAAAATATATATATATTTCAAATTGTAAGAAGTTCAAAAGAGCAAATAAAGTTGACTATGGAAAATACCCAAGAATTAACAGCAGGACTCAAATAGGCACATGGTCAGTTTGTGCAATGGTCATAGTGGCAACATTAATACTGCATTAATACTACATTATACTCTACTGTCCCAGATTCTATATTCTTAAGGAAACCATACACATACGCATGGATACAACACCTGAGAACATGTGGAACATTCTAATAAAATGATGACAAAATGAATTGTAGAATCCAATTGACAAAGGAAGGAAGTGAGGGCATGAATGGCGGGAGCATGAGACAAAGTGGCTGGAAAGGGAATGTCTGAGAAGTAGCTTTTAGAGTATGTATAAAATTGATGTGAATAGTGGCTAAAATAATTGAGCTGAGGATGTTGAGGAAGGGAGAGATAGGGAAGAAAAAACAAATATTGAATTTTGTGTTTCTAAGAATCCAGTTTCTGAGCAAATAGAAATATTTAAAGAAATTTTTAAGATTAATTTTGACAGTGTAATTTTTCTTCTTAGTACTGGTTTTGCATCCTACCTGACTCCCCCTTTCTAAAAACCCTAATTTTTTTTTACTTTTCATTTATATTTAAATTCAGGGGGTATACATGCATATTTGTTACTTTAACATATTGTGCAGCGGTAGGTATTCGGTCTCAGGTGACTCATTGTCTAGATAGTGAACATTGTACCCTGTAGGTAATATCTGACTCCTAACCCCCATTCTCCCTTACTGGTATCCTCAGTGTCTATTATTTCCACCTTTTTGCCATTTAACTACCACATATGATAGAGAATATGCAGTGTTTGCTTTTCTGTCTCTGAGTCAGTTCACTTATGATGATGATCTCCAGCTCTATTCATGCTACAGCAGGGGACAGATTTCATTAGTTTTTAAGGCTGTGTAGTGTTTCATAGTGTATATATACCACATTTTCATCATCCACTGATCGGTTGATGGGCATTTAGGTTGATTCCACATCTTTGCAATTGTGAATTGTGCTACAATGAACATACAGATGTCTTTTTATGTAACAACATATATTCCTTAGGATAGATTCCTACCTGAAACCATAAAAATCCTAGAACACCTAGGAAAAACTCTTATGGACATTAAGCTAGGCAAAGAATTTATGGCTAAAATCCCCAAAGCAAATGCAACTAAAACAAAAATAAATAGGTGGGACTTAACTAAACTAAAAAGCTTCTGCTCAGCAAAATAAATAATTAGCAGAGTAAATAAGCAACCTACAAAATGGAAGAAGATATTCACCAATTTAACAACTGACAGAAGGATAATAACCAAAGTCTACAAATAACTCAAACAAATCAGCAAGAAACAAGCAAGTAACTCCAATAAAAAGTGGGCAGATGACATGAACAGACTTTTCTCAAAAGAAGATCTACAAATGACCAAAAAACAAATGAAAAAAAAAAAAATGCTCAACACTACTCGTTTCCCTGGAAATGCAAACTAAAGCCCCAATTAGATATCCCCTTACACCAGTCTGAATGTCCATTATTTAAAAAATAAAAAAAAAAAACAATAGATGCTAGTGCAGATGTGGTGAAAAGGGAACCTTTATACAGTGTTGGTGAAAGTGCAAATTAGTACAACCTCTATGGAAAGTGGTATGGAGATTACTGAAAGAACTAAAAGTAAATCTATCATTTGATTCAGCAATCCAACTCTAATTTTCAATAGTTTCCCTTAGTTTCAAATTTCTGAGCTAATAATTCTTCCCAATCACTTTCTGTAATTGCCTACATTTGTGTTTTTTTTCAACTATTTTGTGCTATTAAAAATTTTTAGCAGAAATCCATGATATGCTTTTTATAAGTGGACAGAGGATATGGAAATAGTTGGCAAGAAATGAACAAATATATCTGAAAAATACTGTACTGACAAACAATCCTTCATGCACAGTGAACTTATTCCAGTATATAGTAATAATAATGGCCATTGGATTTTGGTGGTAAGATTTCTGAGTTAATAAGATTGGGGTTATCAGAGTCCTGTGAAAAATCAATCATTGAAAATTTACCCTGCTGTGCAGTTTTATGGCAATTAACCATGTTTTACTTGCTTTCTCTTTATCCTCTGGCAATATTTTCAAGATGTCATCCTCTGGAAAGTCACTGAAACCACAATTTATCCTTCATTTGAGTCCTCAGAATTCTCAAAATGACAGATTTATATTGCCTACTGACATTCCCTCTAGCTTTTTATATGTTTTGTTCTCTCTCCCTTTCTGGGATAATGTATTTATTTTTCCTGTTTTCTAGAGTCATCTTGCATTGGTTGAGGGTGTCATACCTTGTCTCTTGTCTAGACTTTATTGTTTGACTTACCCTTTTATCTAATTTTAATAGCCAAGTTTCTGCTTTAATGTCAGGTTGCTTTTCGTATCTTTTATACTTTGACAATTGGTGAGTCCACTAACATAATCTTCTATTATCTATTTTTGACTAAGCTTTTAATTTATTGTTTCTATTACCTTTGGTCTTTGACTATCTTATCTCTCTTTTTAAGTGGTCAGTTGATGACCATTAAAAATATTGGAGCAAGATTCTTTAAATATCTTTCATAACTTCTGTCAATTGCTCATTTTAACAGTTCTTTCAAGTTTAAGGAGTTTGTCAAACTTGCATTCAGTGCTCTTTAAGTGATATGGATGAGGTAAGCCTCATATCTTTAGTGTAGCTCTTATAATTTTCTACTTATTTTATGTTTGTCTTTCCCCATCTGAAAATGTAATTTACTTCATGATAATTATAATTAGGCTTCCTTGTTGCTGCATCTCTTTGCCATGAGAATTGTCTGGTATATAGTTGGTACTCAAGAAATGTTTATTAAATCAATGAATGAATTTTAGGTGCTAGGGAGATAAAGGTGACTAAGGCTTGACTTTGTCATCAATAATTTCACAATCTAGTGATGGATATATTTACAGCAACAGATGATATCAATATAATTGGGCAAATGCAATGTTAGATAAGTGATGCAACCAAAATAAATGTTAAGTGTGCTATGAGGGCAGAGGTAGTCTTATTTTTGCTATCTGGGAAGAAATTTAGGGGGTCGTTGCATTGTTTATTCATTCAAAAATATGGTTAAGCTATTTCCATGTTTCAGGTGCTTTTATAGGTGCCAAAAGAAAAATAGTGAAAAGCACAAAAAGGACTTGATCTTGAAAAGCTGTCATTCTCCTAAAAAAAAAGTATAAATAAACTATAAATGATAAAATAGACTATAAATAAGTAAATTCATAAATAAAAACACAAACATTTCAGATATATAAGTGTGACTAGAACAAAAATCTAGAATCATCCTTATCCATTTTTCCTGTTTAAATCTATCATTAAGTTATGCTAGTGCTATTTTTCAAGTATATCCTGAATCTACATTTTTGTACAAATTTATAATGACTACTCTTATCAAAAACATGCTTCATCTCTTTCTCCAGGTACTTTGGCTTGCTAGTTCCTCTTGTTGAAACTGTTTTTCTCCAGGTCACTGAATGGATAGCATCTTCGCAATATGCAGGTCTCAGCTAAAACGTCCCTTCTCCAGAAGTATCTTCTCTGTCACCTTATTGAGAAAATATCTAACCTAGCACTAGGTAACACATTACAGTAATTTACTGAATGTTTTTCATAGTTCCCATCATGACTTGCCTGGAATACTGCAATAATTTCTGAAATGCATCACACCCACCTCTCTATCTTTATTGCTACCACCCTGACCCCAGCTGCCATCTTCCTTCAGCTGCCAAGGCAAAATAAATTATCTGCATAGAAGCCACGGTTAGTATTTAAAATATTAAATCAGATCGCTTAACTCCAAGTACAATCCATGTCAACTCTAGACAAACTAGAGGTGAAAATGAAAACCATTGTTTGTTTTTTAGTCAAGATCTCACTTATGCAACCACAGCTTACTGAAGTTGCAACCTCAGGAAGTTGCATCCTTCTGATTCTGCCTCCCAAGTACTTGAGAATATAGGTGCATGCCACCACAACCAGCTAATTTGTTGATAATATTATAGAGACAATGTCTCGCTATATTGTCTAGGCTTGTCTAGAACTCCTGGGCTCGAGTAGTCCTCCTGTCTCAGCCTCCCAAAGTGCTGGGATTATAGGTGTGAGTCACTGTACATGGCTAAAAACAACAAAAGGGATGGTGGTACATGGCTAAAAACAACAAGAGGAATGGTGAGGAAAAATGCTGCTGTGAACTGGTGTGTGTCTTTGGTGGAGAGAGGTGGATGGGCTGAGGGGGGGTGGCAATGCATGTAGACGGAAGAAGAGATGATGCCTTTGTCCTGGAGCAGAGAGCAATCTAGAAAGGCTGGAAGACTCTGTTTTTGTTTCTTCTTACATCCTCCTGCCTCCATTTTTCCTTATAACAAACAATTCTACCTTCAAACTAGCTGACTCAGGGCTCTTGTCTGGGTGTTACCAAAAGTAAAATCATGGCCACTCAGAGCCCTGTGCTGTGAGGAGTTGAGAAAAACTGTTGGCAAATAATTATCTAGGTATTAATTTCACCTCAAGCTCCCCATCTCCAAAATCTTAAGGCTGAAGAATTACAATTTAAACAGCACCTGTTCTTAATGATATTTCTTCTTACAGGGCAAACAAGTGAAGGTTTGACCTAAGGCAATGTTTTATGAAGTGGAGAATGATTGATTGTGTTTTTCTGGTGTCTGAGTCTCTATACCCTAAAGCTCATTGATGAGCCCTCACTCCTACTCCCTAAGATTATTATAATTAACATAGATATTGGTTTGAATTTTTTAAGGCAATATTTTAGGTAAGAACATAAAATAATAGCCTCTTCACTCACACAAGTTATTGAATGGAAGAAAATTTGAACTTAGAATATGAAAACTAAATAAATATTTTAAGCATACAAATTCTCAGAATTTTGCTGGACAACGATCTAAATTAAAAACATTTTGAAATAAAATTCTTAAAAATTAGGAAGAAACAATTTTGAATATTTACCAAGATATATAGGAAGTAAAAGTGATCAAATAGCTGAGTAAAATGTAGCAATATTTTAAAAGATATATAAAGCCAAAGAAAAGAAAGAATATCTTAATATTAGTACAGAATAAAACATACATATAATATAAATATATCTCAGCATATTATTTGAATATTACATATATAGGAATAAGTTCAGCAAAAGGTGTTTAAGATTCCTATAGGAAAACATAAAAACTTTTCTTAAGGTATATTACAAGAAGCCTAAATAAATGGATAAATATACCATGCTCACTGAATGAAAGGTAATGTATCCATTTCTAATCTTGCACCCTTTAATCACTCTCTACAATATAGCCAGAATAATGAACACAAGTGTATCAATCTGTTTGTCATTCCTTCACATGTAACCTGTCCATTATTTTCCACTGCAGTTAGAATAATGTATAGGATTTGTATTATGGCCTATCAGGCCTCAAATGATCAGGATCAGCTTCTTTAGCCTTAACTCACATGTCATCCCTTACATCCTTTATTTGTGCTTTAACCACAATAAACTTTTATCCTGAAACATTTCCTATTCCCTTCTGCCTTCCTTTATGTATAATGCTTTTCTTCACCTATACAACCCCAAACAACCAATTAATTAATTAACCCCTATTCATCGCTCAGATATGAGGCACAGAATTGGAAAGGGGCTCATCAAATCAGTTTCTCCTTCCTGGGCATATAGTTCAAATTCGTTTCCCAATCTTTCTACATTTAGAGTGGAATAATGGGATTAGCTCTTCCCAACAGAATGCAAGTAGCAGTTGCATGCCACTCTGGGTTGAGGCAACTCAAAGTATGTGGGCCCTTCCCATGCCCTCTTCCTTTCCCTTTTGTAGGTGCCAGATATGAATGGGGGTAGGGCTGCCTGAGGGGCTATGTGGAGGAAAGCTAACCAGGAACAATGTTTCTCAGCAACAGACACCCATCCTGGCTTTATGTTAGTTTAGCCACTCATATTTGAGGTTGTTTGTAATAGCATCAGTCCTTGTCTCACCCTCACTGAAAAAAGTCCCTTCCTCTGGGAAGTTTTTCTGTCTTCTCCTCCACACATACAAAGATAAACTTCTTTACCATACATTATAATAACATTGTTTAACTTATTTTCATAACGATTACCCCATTTTGCATTTATACACTTATCTGTGTGGTTATGGGGTTGATGTTCATTTCTCATTCTGGACTATAATCTCCTGGACAGCAAGGCTATGTCTGCTTTTTCTCCCCACTTTATTATAACCACTTAATAAATATTGTGTTGAATACAGTCTTTATAAATGGACTGACCACCATCATTATAAATGGGCCTAGAATATTTTTATACATGCTCTGCTTACTGGATTGTACTTTTCCTCCTTAAAAATTGACAAAAACTTGTGTTCCAACTGGGCTTTTCATCCAGTAAGTAATGTCCAACTACTCTTTAGCAACAAGGTTCGTTTCTGGTGCCACAGTTCAAGTTTCACAGAATCACGTCCCTGCTCCCTCCATTAGCATCGCTGAGGGAGTGCCTCCCTCATGCCAAGGTCTTCCTTAACTAGGATAGGTTTTTCAATGCCTAGGCTTTCATTACCTAAAAAAATACGACGACTGGTTCTGAAAACTTCCACCGCATTCCTATCTTCACTGTTACAAAGTTTATAATTCCAAAGTTGTCTACTTTAGTTTTTTGTGTGTGTACTTGTGTGTGTGTGTGTGTGTGTGTGTGTGTGTGTGTGTGTGTACCCTGAAAGAAATTATAAAATGTGAATATATGCATTTATCTGCTTTTAGTGTTTTTTTTTAATGGACCAAAGTTTGCTTTATTTGAGGATTATGGAGCACAAGTGAGGAGTTTACTACATATATAAGTTGCATGCTGGTAAGGGTTTGGGCTTTCTATAATCATTTCCCTTTTCTATGCCCAACACTTGCTTGTTTTCATGACTTTTTTTGTTTTTGA
>NW_007029530.1:4815-9942 GCF_000164805.1 Carlito syrichta | reverse complement strand
GTATGAATTAATGTGTGTGTGTGTGTGTGTGTGTGTGTGTGTGTGTGTGTGTGTGTGTGTACCCTCAGGAGCATGCCTGTGCATTCATTTACATCCCAAGAAACCTTCACTTTGAAGGGAAATAAATAATGTCCTTGTGATTTTCTCTGAAGCATGAAAATGTATAATACAGTTAATTTGGTTAGTTTTCCCGTAATTACCGTTAGCTAACATTGAATTCCAATTTCACAATGTCAGTTGCAAACTATTGAGCATGTTACAGTGTTTTTCCCCTTAAAATCATATGATGAATTCTTTTTATCCTAAAATATTTATGATATCATATATATGTTTTACTAAGTGCTTTAGCTGCAAACAGTATATTTTTATCTTAGAACATTAACATCTTCATCATTATTGAAGTTGTAAATCTTTAGCTGAGTGACATTTTCAGTGCTCATATTCAATATGCTAAAGTTTTGAGAAATCATGTAGCTCTTGAAGTTTATATTGTGATTTACAGTTTTCAGATATGTTTTCTACACATTTTCTTTTTTGATCTTTTCCATTGAATGATGCATATTATTAGACCATTTTATGTGTGTGGAAACTGATTTTAGGGAAATGGTAAGACATGACCAAAATCACAAAATTAGTGAGATGCTGAAGCAAAGCTCATCCTTGGAGTCTCATTTCCAAAGATCTAGGAAGGTTTTGTCTTCTTATTTCTCTGCAAGTCCCAGAATGAGCACTCTAACGGGCTACTTTTCACTTTCCCCACCTGGGTTTCTAGGCTCCACAATCCCCAGTCTGATAAATAAATAAATATTGTGTTGAATACAGTCTTTATAAGTGGTCTGACCATCATCATTGTAAATTGGCCTAGAAGATTTTGATACATGCTGTGCTTACTGGATTGTACTTTTCCTCCTTAAAAATTGACAAAAACTTGTGCTCCAACTGGGCTTTTCATCCAGTAAGTAATGTCAAACTACTCTTTAGCAATAAGGTTAGTTTGCTAGGTTAGCAACAAAGTTAGCTGATGTGACAAGTGCCTCTAATGCCAAGGCTATCTGTACAGGAAACATACTTCTAACAAGCCAAGCTTGGTTAGAGATGCTCTTCCCCTTGAATCAAGTAACAGTGCTTTTTGAGTATCAGTCAGCTTGGCATTGTGAAGGACACATTCTAGTAAATATGACCCAGGAGCTGACATTTGAGAAGCAGGTAATCAAAAATAAAATTAGCACATATGAAACAATGAATTACACAAGCACTGTGAGACTTGTAACATTTTGGGCTGCACTGAAAGGCAGGAAAAAACTGAGACACAGGGAGATAGAAGGACTTGTCCAAAGGCTCAAGGCAAGCAGGCTGAGGCAGGGGGCCAGGTGTCAACCTTTTCCCATAGATATGCCTTAGTTCACACACTGGAGATAAGTGATATAGGATTTCAGGTGCATACGCAGCGTGTCACAAACCTCTTTGAGAAGATGGGGTAAAGTCTGCATTAGAAAGAGGAACTGGTGTTTATGTCACATAGAAAAATATAAGTAAAACCACCAATGTGGAGATGTGCAAGGAGAGTTCTCATGAGAGGAAACAAAACTGACCCTTTTATTTAAGGCCTACGATGCACCAGACACCGAAGTAAGTATTTTACAAACAGTATTTCATGTTATTCTGACAACATCTCTGAAAAAATAGCAAATTGATGTGGTATTTTTCATGTCTATGTTTTCTAGTGAATTTGATAAAACTTTAAATTTTGTCTGTTCAGAGCCCATTGTCACCTTTTGAATGTTCCTTAGTTGCAGCAATGAAATCAGAAGACATTGCCTGTTCTGTTTCCTTTCAATAAATATATACCAGACAATTCACAAGCCTTTGAGGAAGAGAAATGAAACAACAACAACAGTCTTTAGGTCAGAAAACGTATAGTCTACCAGAAAAGCAAGAATAAGGCAAATAACCATTATAGAATAAAAAAGGACCAGTGAAGGGATGAATAATTAGTATTGCGAGCTCCTTATTTTCTAATAGTCATTCAAGAAATGCTTGACTATGCCTATGTTAAGAAAAAGTAAATTAAATCTTTAAAAAATCAGAAAACAGCCAGGCTCAGTGGCTCAGCCTGTAATCCTGCACTTTGGGATGCCGAGGTGAGTGAATTGCCTGAGCCGGAGGGTTTGAGACCCACCTGGCCAACTTGGCGAGACCTCAGCTCTACAATAAATCAAGAAACTTAACTGGGCATTGTAGCGCACGCCTGTAGTTCCAGCTCCTTGGAAGGTTGAGGCGGAAGGATTGCCAAAGCCCAGCAGGTCGAGGCTGCGGTGGCCGGGAGCGGCCACTGCACTCCAGTCTGGGCGACAGAGTGAGACTCCAACTCAAAAATTTAAAAAAATCAGAAAATTATCTATAGCCATAGAGCTTGCCCAATCCAGACTGGTCTAAAATTCATGTTTGTAATGGAGTAGGTAGCTAATAAAAGATAGAAGTAATTTTCATTTCATCGTTGTCTAGAACCTTTGCTTATTTACATCTCTCTCTTTCTCTCTCACACACACACACATGCACACGCACACACACACCCACACACACACACACATACACACCAAATAGCAAATCAAAGAGTACTATTCAAGTAATTTAGCTAAATACTAATTTAATCTCTGCAATTTTTCCAAATAAATGACTTTGTGTTGCCTTTCTTCTAGATTCTTATCTCTTTCCATAGACTTAGTCTTTTTAAGTCTTTAAATAAAAAACAGACCTGTTTTCAGAAATGTATAGGTCTAACAGCAAAAGAAGGCTAGGAAATAGCAGCACTCACCTAAATTCTGCAGGCTGAATAATACAGGATTTTTAAGTGACAGTTTTGTTGAAGGTAGAAACTCAGCCTTAGGTTGGGTACCTAACGTTTTTATGCACCTTTTCTGTGACTTGGAAGGGACTTCTTAGAGTTGAGGTATTAATAGAGACTGTTTGTTTTGGTTTGCAAAAGGGGACTTATATTTTCTTCTTCAAAAAATTAGGGTTGAAGTTCATATTTGCTTCCTTTTAAATAAAATCAACATCAAAATCTAGAGTTTGTTGTTGTGCAAGATATATACAACTAATAGGAAGAATGTGATTGCCTGCCTATCAGCTCACCATCTCATGTTCAGATGAGTTTCTAAATCAGGTAATAACAGGTGCATATTTTGTGAGTATTGATATTCTGTCATAAATATATTCCTTTTTAATGGAAGGGTTATGTACCTTTTTACTCAGTGGATGATTTGCTGTACTCTCTTTTGGTAGTTTTAGACGGGTTCTAATTTAATTTTTTGTCCTGGGAACATGAGTCTCAGTACCATGCAGAGATGAAACCTCCTTTGGGTGGCAGTGTGGAGTGATGAAATAAGAATGGCTTTGTTTTCTTGCAAATCTGGGAACAAAATCCTAGCATTGTTCCTCATTTTCTGTGTCATTCGCATGAATTTACTAAGGCTGTTTCTCACTTCACTCACATGTTAAATTATTTAGTTTGAGGATTAAATAATGTGTTTCTGAGTACATCACAGGCATATGGCAAATTTTCTATCATTATTCTTTGAGAAGTTTACTCATCTGTGTTTCTTTTATTTTCCTGTACTGATCCCTGTATTCATGGGGGATTTGAGGAAGCAAGAGACAGAACATCCTTAAGAGAAAAGAGAAAATTAAAACAAAATATGAGTTGTAGCCTCTTAGTTACCATGGGAATTTCAGAAATTGCCTAATCATCTTATCAAGGATTTGAAAACGTATGCAATGGGTGCAAATATTCAGATTTTGAACCCTCTTTGGCCTTCCAGGAGGTAGCTGGCTCTCATTTTAAGAGATACAGACCACAGCACAAGGTCCTGTTACATTTCCTAATTCACATTGCTGATCATTAATCTACTTAATATAATTTACAAAGTCTTATAGTTACTTTCGTTTTGTCTTAATTTTGTGGCATAGGGCTCAGTATTAAGTGAAGGTAGCCATCCTTGTCTCTCTTCTAAGTATACAGGAAATTCTCTGATGTGGATACCTCAGGATTGAAGAGATCTTGTAAAGTAAGCTGTTTTATTCCTATAATTTAAGCACCTCATCAGTGTGACCCAGACTCAGCTCTACTGAGTGTCAAAGATTAGAAGGGGTTAAGCATGCTCATAGCAATTTGGTGCAGTGTTCTCAATCAGCACATCTTTAAGCCTTCTCTAGTGCTAATGAAGTGTCAATTTTTAAAAGTTCTTAGAAAGAAGCCTACAGAAACCTATTCCTGGAACTAATGGCTACTATTCTATGTTGGCAAAGTGCACTCCCACTTCTACCACAGTGGACACGTGTAACAGCTTTTTATCCATTGTAAAAATCTATCTGAAGTATAATTTTTGCATTTTTTCATATCTTATTCTCCTATTAGCCCTTTTCTCTGGTTTCTTTGCAAACAAATTGATAACATTACTGAAAATTTATTTATTTATCAAGTTAGTTATTGGTATATAACATAGATTTTAGAAATCACAAAGTATAAGCTATAGCTCCATAAAATTTCACAAAATGAGCACATCCGTGTAACCAGAAACCAGGTGAGAAACAGTCTTACCAGCTTCACAAAAGTCTTCCAATGGCAACTGCTATCTTGACTTCTAAAACAACAGAGTAATTGTGTCTACTTTTATATTTCATATGAGTGGAATAATGTAGCAAATATCCTTTTGCATCTGGCTTCTTTAGCTCAGTGTTATGTTTGAAAGTTTTACCTTTATTTGTACATATAGTTGTAGTTTGTTAATTCTATTGCTGTGAATATGCTATCTTTTATCTGTTCATTTTACAGTTGCAGGAAATTTGTGTTATTTACAGTGAGATTATTATAAATAATGCCTCTATAAACATTGCTATATTTGTCTATTGGTAGAGAGTGTACTAATACATATTATATTAGGATAACACCTGAGTCAGGGGCTAAGTGTATATTCAGCTTTAGCAGATGCTACCAGTGAGTTCTATTAATTTCTTTTTTCTATCAATTTCAACTTAATAATTTTCTATCAGGGGGTTTATTCAGGGTTCAGTGATGCCTGGAACTTAAAACGTTTAGGGACATTTTTTTTTTTTTTTTTGAGTTGG
>NW_007029530.1:0-4601 GCF_000164805.1 Carlito syrichta | reverse complement strand
ACTCACCTCAGCCTCCCAAAGGCACGGGATTACAGGCTGAGCCACCGAGCCCAGCTGGTACACTTTTTTAAGAAAGAGAATAGAAAATTATGAAAATAACATTTGTATAGTTATAAAGAAGGCACCTATGCAAAGTAAGAATCCCTTTCCTCTTTTGTCTTCATTGTGTATCCACTTTGATATAAAGCCTTGAGCTGTGTGCTGTGGAGACACAGCTCTAACTCAACTGTGAACAAGCGTCCATATCTTGTTTGTCTTTGTATAGTCAACCTTATTAGAGTGCCTTGCTTTTAGTAATCTCTTGCAAGAGTGATAAGATATGTTAAGATCACAAAAAGCAAGGCACTGCTACTAAACAAGTCTTACTTTACTATAATTTTCCATTATCAGTCTTCAGTTATAAAGCTAACAATGACATGATAAAAATGGTAGACACAATAAAGCACTTGGTGCTAGCTCATTTTCATCTAATATATTCATCATTAAAAAATTTTTTGTATTTGCCCATCCGTTATCTCTCTCTCTCTCTCTCTCTCTCTCTCTCTATCCATCTATCAATCTATCTGTCTATCTATCTCATCTATCATCTATCAATGATCTATCATCCTTCTATCTGGTTTTATCTTGCCTATTTCCAAAAAGAATTAATATGATTTATAAACAAATGAACAATGAAAGAAATTTGACAATGCATTTGTTAAGAAGGTGCTAAGAACAATGCTGCATTAAAATAAAACAATATAGGCAGACTCTGTAGTTAGAGGAGCAAGAGTTATCAGGATCAGAAAAGACATACAAGAGCAGGTGTCACCAAAGTCACAATTCAGCAGATGCTTGTACTGATGGAGGTCAAAGCTGAACAAAGAGCAATCAAATATATATTAGCATTCCCTTAGGCAATCGACATTATCTTATTCTCTATAGTGTAATATACTGTGGTTATTATGACAGTGAACTTTGAGATTGGACAAACTTAATTTCAGCTTTGCTAGTTACTCACAGTTGGTCATTGATTAAGCCTGGCTTCACTTTTACATTCTGTTACATTAGGATAATATTACCTCTCTTATAGGAGTGCTATGCAGATTTTTAAAAAAGTAATACAGGCAAACTACTTAGAACAACATCTTCAAATAGATAGCAGGCAACAATCGGAAGCTCTGTATCCTCTCCTGGAGTAATATATTCTTTATAATGAAGTGACATTGCTGCTCCATACTGAGTTCCAGGCTTGAGAATCTGAGGTCATTCTAATATTCATTCTTAGATAATCTATCTGGATTGAAAATTATTTGTTTTATTCTCAAGCCAGCTTTTAGGATCATTTCTTAAATAGGTTTTAATGTGTTCTCTTTGTTAAGCTTCCCTAATACATTTTTATTCTATACAGCACTTAATTTCAGACTTGAATTCTCCTTAGGTATTTTCATACCTGACTTCCTAGTTAGACTTCAAGTACCTTGGAGGACATTGTTTTGTCCTAATCATCTTTGTATTCTTCATCTTCCCTACTAAGTGGTTTGCATAGTTTAATACTCATTAAATATTTTTATTTAATTTCTTTTGCTAAGTCCAAATTACTTAATCTATTGGGTTGGTTTATTCAATCAGCCTTGCTACAATAACAATCTCCAAAGCTTAGTAACTCAAAACGACGTAAATGTATTTCTTACCAGGTTACAGATGTGTGTGTGTGTGTGTGTGTGTGTGTGTGTGTGTGTGTGTGTGTGTGTATGTGTGTACGCACGTGTGTGTGTGTTGGAGACAGGTGGTTTTCATGACAGAGGGAGAAAGGAAGAGAGATGTTAAAAAGATGGGATGCCTTTTAAAACTTGTGTTTTGATGGAGTGTATATCTGTCAAAATTTAGTTGGTTAAAATCATGCCACATTGCCAAGCTCAACATCAATGAGGGGAAATGGAAGTGAAGTAGGTTTTATGAATGTAGGTAGCTATTTAAACCATAGGTGGGGTAAATCCATTTAAAATAAAGGAAGATTTGAGAGTGGATAGATGAGGATTTTGAGGCTGAGCTATTGGGCTTTAGAGATCATTGAGACACTAAATTCACATGAGCCACCATTCTTTCCTACTCTAGAAACTACAATTTTAGAAGACAATCTTCAATAGAATATCGATCATATTTCCAAGGAATTCACTGAATTCTGTTTATCATCCACAACTTGGTTTCCTTACAAATCATTTTTTAAAGAATTTACTATGCCAAAAATTTGAAAAAAGGCCTTTCTGCTCTAAGATTTAAAACTATAGAAGTTCCTCTAGTAGGTCTTACATTAATTTTCTATGGTTGACATAACAAAATAGCACAGGATAGGTGGCTTAAACATCAGAAATTCATTTTCTAACAGTTTTGGAGGCAAGAGCTTCAAGATTAAGGTGTCAGCAGATTTGGTTTATCCTGAGTCCTCTCTCCTTGGCTTTCAGATGGCCACTTTCTTTCTGTGACTTTACTTGATCTTTCCTCTGTGGGTGCATCCCTTGCATGTCCAAATCTCCTCTTCTTATAGGAACACCCAGTCAAATTGGATTAAGGCTTACACTAATGTCCTCATTTTAACTTAATTACTTATAAAGATCCTATCTTAAAATATAGTACTATGCTGAGGTTTTGGTGATTAGGGCTTTAACATATACATTTTGAGGGGACAAAATTTAGACCATAACAGACCTTAACACTTTTTTCTTTTAAAACTCAAATGTTAAAAATCTAAACAGTTATAGGAAGCAAAATTAATTTTGACTAATAAGTGCTTTTCTAAAGCACAATTTCATCTATAGTTCTACATATAATAGAGGAAAGGTGATCTCAATCTATCTCTTTTTATTTCTATTGCCTTTTCAAGATAACAGATGAGCTTTATAGCTGCAGTTTTTAAAAATAATATCGCATTATACTTAAAAACTTCCATGTACATTGGTACGCTTTTTTGGAGGTTAATTGAGTTGCATATATAAACTTTGTAAATGTGCACTGCATTATTCAGAAATTCAAATCTGAAGAATTTAGCATATAAAATAGATGCCTAAGCCGGGCTCGGTAGTTCAGCCTGTAATCCCGTGCCTTTGGGAGGCTGAGGTGAGTGGATTGCTGAGCCCGCGGGTTCGAGACCAGCCTGGGCAGCAAGACCTCATCTCTACAATAAATCAAAAAATCAGCCGGGCGTGGTAGCGCATGCCTGTAATTCCGGCTACTCGGAAGGCTGAGGCGTAAGGATTGCTGGAACCCAGCGGGTCGAGTCTGCAGTGACCGGGAGCGGCCACTGCACTCCAGTCTGGGCGACAGAGTGAGACTCCAACTAAAAATAAATAAATAAATAAATTAATTAATTAAATAAAATAGATGCCTATAAACACAGAGCTGTATGTTTAAAATTGCATGATTTTTAAAAATAGAAATTATAAGGACCAAACCTAAACAGCCTTGATTGTGGGAGGAAGTTAGCAATTTGTGGTTCAGTTTCCAAATGAGTACATATTGGTCTTTTAAGAAAATGAAGAAATCCATGGAGACTGACATAGAGATAAGTCAGTGACTTTTTGATAAATGAGAAAAGAAATAGCAAATTGAAAAATGTTGTATTATGACCCTCACCTTATATAAAAATCACACATTATTAATAGTTTTATCATGGCTATTATAGGAAGTGATTTGGTACAGTAAAATTTCTACTGCTTTCCTTATACAATTTTCTACTTTTACATCTTTATGTTAGTCATTACTTTTATAATAAATATTGAAGATTAAAATTAAAGAAGCATGCTCAAGTAATCATGCTTTTAAGTGTTTACCTGATTGATTTGAAAACTTAAAACTAAATATAAATATTAGAGCTGTTTTATTCTTGATCAAGAAAAACTGGAAGCAATCAAGGTGTCCTTCAGTAATAGAATGGATACACAACACGCACTGTGGTATATTCATGCAATGGAATATGATTCTGTGATAAAAATGAATAATCTCTTAAGCTGTTACTTAATATGAATAGAAATAAGGAAGTGCTGGAAAAAAACTCCACCAATGAATGGGTATGTAAAAGAAACACATAAGCGGACTAAAAGTGCAGAGAAACATCTAAGAAGCACAGTGCCATTCACAATAGCCACAAAAGAAAGTGAAATACCTTGGCATCTTCCTAACAAAAGAAGTGAAAGACTTTTACAAAGAAAACTATAAAACACTATTCAACTAAACCCCAGAAGACACAAACAAATGGAAAAATATTCCATATTCATGGTTGGGAAGAATCAATATTTTTAAGATATCCATCCTACCAAAAACAATACGCAGATTCAACACATTACTCATCAAATTAACAAAGTCATTCTTCTCAGACCTGGAAACAACAATACAGAAATCCATATGGAAACATAAATGACCACGAGTAGACAAAACAATTCTCAGTAAAAAAAAAAAAAAAAAAGTGGGAGGTATCACACTTCCAGATTTTAAACTTTACTATAAGGCTACCGTAATCAAAACAGCCTAGTATTGGTTCAAGAATAGGTGTATGGACCAATGGAACAGGATAGAGATTCTGGAAGCAAAATCTCTATTTCTCAACCAACTCATCTTTGACAAAG
>NW_007029529.1:0-1258 GCF_000164805.1 Carlito syrichta | reverse complement strand
TTAAATGTCACTTCTTAGGGGCAGGTAAGTAATAGAATAGACAAAGAAGGAGAACTGAGAGAGATTTTTAAAAAGTCTCAATTTTCTCTTGGTTTCAGTTCCACTGAATAAACCCAGCTTCATACTATTTTGCTCAAAATATCTACAAAAGTCATATCATTCTTTGTGCCTCAGCCATTTCCTGATAAGGGGAAGATCTGTGGATAACTTTGGTACCACTGAATGCACTTATTTTGGAGAGTGTAAATTGCATTTAGAACAAAACACTCTGAGAGTTTTTTCTTTTGGATTTTGAGCTAAAAAAGAAACCAATCGTCTTTGATACTTAGTCTCTTGAGCTTATTGAATTAACAAATGTATAGGTGAGTAGGCTCACCTGTGGTGTATAATAGTAGCAATGCCCATCAGAGAAGACATCCTCTACACACCATAAAGCTTTCTGAGATCATCCTGGAGAGAGCCCATAGGGAGGTCACACAGATTCTCACCACTGGCTACAATGTGGAAGCCCTGCGTGAAAGCTTCCTACTTCTCCTGAAGGGCAGAACTGAAAGGGTGTATCTCATTTTAAATAGATTTGCCTCTTAGCTGATGGTCTTTCTGTTCTAACAGAGGATTTAGGGACACAAGTGGAATTTGTTCTTGGCATAATTTTCTCTGAATATTTTTCTAACTCAGATTTTGTCCTACAGCCTCTGAGAGGCACTTATTTTTCTGCAGTTGACGTGGAAATTGCTGTGTACAAATAACATGTTTATGGTACTGCTCTACATTACAAGTGCTACTGAGCTTGTCCCAATTGATTTGGGGAAGAAGCGCTATAGCAAAGACTTCAGTTGGCAGTAAATGCGTTTGAAGTAAAATAAGAAGACTAATCATCATGAAGTTCAGGACTTATACAGTGGATCACTAAGAGAGAAGATTGAATGGAGAAGTCTACTGAGTGAGGGCTTTGAGTGGCAAGAGAAGTGTGCATATTTTATCTCTAAGGGATAGAGCTATGAAGCATAGTGAAGCTACTTTTTTCATGGTGTAAAGATAGTTTCAAACAATAGAAGATGTTTATTACTAGTTATTTTTGTGTGGCCTCTAGACCCACAAATATTCTTCAACAATATTTATTTTCTGAGTTTAAAAGATTGTACTGTCTTGAAAGACTTCAGGTACACATGCAATTGATTTCTTCAATCAGCTATGATTAAAATCAGCAAAGATACATCTCAGAAAAAGAATGTATACACACACACACTCTCATATA
>NW_007029528.1:0-1423 GCF_000164805.1 Carlito syrichta | reverse complement strand
TTATTCATCATCCAATCAGTATTTTGCAAACCCACCAAACATGGAAATGCGATATGGAAAACTTTCTTTACTGATTTTAGTGATCCTAGTAATTATGGAGTTGTAAATCATAGTAATGCAATAACCTGATATGGAAGATGGATGAGAGAACTCAAAAATAACAACCCTAATCCATGCAACTGTTGTGATAATCATAAAAAATGTAGTGCATTTTTCCTTCTATTTTTCTTGATGAAGTAGACTTGCTGAGGTATAGAACAGTGTGATTTGTAGTGGCTGCAATCTGCACACTCCATTTGGGTCAGTCCTGTAGGGGCATCATGCTCTATTGGTCAAAGAGGAGTAGAAAAAGCAATGACTCCTTGCCCTTCCCAAGAATGCTTTTTTACACTGTGGTTTGAGAATATCTCGAAATAGGCAAATATTTTATTCAATGCTTTTCTACATTGTGGTTTGCAAATAACTCTAGAAAAATACAAATATTTTATTGAATGCTTTTCTACATTATGGTTTGAGAATATCTGTAGAAAAATACAAATAGTTTCTTGAATGATATTTTATTTGTGACTTGAGAATATCTCTAGACAAATACAAATCTTTTATTTAAATATAAAATTATTTTACCAAATAAATTATGTATTCTACACTAGTTTAAAAGCATTCTTATAGGCTTTTATTTCTTTTTGACAAATTATATAATTTAAAATTTATATTTGTTAAATGATTCATTTATATATTAATTATTTTCATGTTTACATTTAGAAACATTGAACAAAGGTAAAGCATTTTAGGTTAATTTAAGAACATATGGAAAAGATACAAATATCTTCCTTCTACGTGGATCAAAACTAAATGGAATCAATGACTATTTAAATGACTCTATCGGATTGTTTAGACACATTAAGTGAGGCAACTTATCTCAGATAAAGTCATTCCAACAATCCCCTTCAAAAAGCCAGCAATTCACTCAACTTAACCATTTTAATAAAAAAGAACCTCTGTTCTTGCTGCTTTTATCGAAGAATCAGGATGCGGGGGGCGAGGGGCAAACTATAGAGTAAGCTTTTATAAACAGACAAAATGATATTTTCCTTTAGAATGGGTAAGGAAAGTTTCATTGAAAAGAACACATCTCAGGTAAAGCTAGCTTTACTTTTATTCTTCAGCTTCTTAAAGCTGACTGTAGAGAAGCTCATTGTGTTGCCCTATACTTTTTGTCCAGGGCACCTGAGCAATACACAATGTATCACTTATCAGTAGAACAAAAGACTCCTTCATCAGTCAAACTCCAGGGAAGATGACAGCTGCAGACTCAGAGCCTCTCTAGGCAGATCCTTTGCTTGAGACGGAACAGGAAATAGACTATTCATGTGGACTTTCATGTCTAACCCTCTTTAATTTGACTCAAGTAAGATTAGCCTCT
>NW_007029527.1:0-1277 GCF_000164805.1 Carlito syrichta | reverse complement strand
TATATTACACCTATCCCTGAGGTTACTGTGTCATATCAAGTTATGATGTAAGCATAACAAAAACAATGCAGAGGCAATTGAGATGACAGTTAACAAACACTTTCACTAAAGCATTCACAATTAGGCAAGTATTTTATAATTAACTTTGCATAATGCCTACAAAGGCTACCAGAGATACTAGAGTCTTTTAAAATTAATATATATATTTTTACTGTAAAATGTCATTATTCTTCCACCATGAAAAGTAATCCAAGGGATTGTAGCTATTTGAAAAAATTGTTTTATCTTCTGTCCAGAGACTTTGGTTCAATTCCATTTTACCAGGGTGACAATACCATTGAATATTCTATAAGAGTATCAAACTACACTTGTCTACTCTGAGACTAACCCTCAACTCCCCCAAACTTGATGTTCATCATTATTATTACATTTTGTCAGTGGCAGTACTATTCTTCCAAGCAGAAAACTTTGTCACTTTTAGTCACTCAAATGCTGCTGTTTCTTTTTAGGTTTGCTATGTTTCTTTTCTCTGAGGCACTACTACAATCCTGGCCTTTTGACTTTTGGCCTGAATTACTTTTTCTCCTTTTCATCTTTCTGACTCTAATATATTCCCCGCAATAGTAATTTACAATCTGCCGAATAAACTTTACCTAATTACACACTTGCAGTCAACACATTAGTCCTTTCATCATCACATTAAATGCATGTTGACATCCCCATTATCTCATCTTATATCCCACAACTCACATCACAGCTAAGTTTCTGGCTATAGTATCACTCTCTCTTTTTCCCATTCCAGGATCAATCACTGCTTTTGCCTGCTCTTAGAAGGTTTTCCTTTGCCTTACTAAAAATTCTACTTAATGATTCTTCCAGTTCACTGGATCACACAGATCTCTACTTTTTCTAAATACAGCAATTCTCAGATTCAACATTCTGTGCTAGTATTGGGACTGTACATATATTAATAGGTGCCTCAAGTCATTCTGGAGATAAGATAAATTGTGAACACATGCATGCATGAATGAATAAAAATGATAAATAACATACAGTTTGGATTTACATTCTATAACTTATGAGTTAGCTCATCAAATGGAATATTTTACATTATTGTGCATATTGTTGACATTTTATAGTAACTTTAAAATTGATAGCCTTAAATGTCCAATCAGCCAGCATGCCACCTTAAAACAAGTCATTTACATTAACATATATATATAGTGTGTGTGTATATATATGTGGTCATATATATATATACACACACACATATATAT
>NW_007029526.1:0-1670 GCF_000164805.1 Carlito syrichta | reverse complement strand
CGTTTAAATATGCACAAAATGCATGTTTATGTATACACACACAAATGTTTTTTCTGATATTTTGAAAACCACCTATGTACATCTGCCCCACCCATCCTTCCCCAGAGATAATTGCTAATTTACACAGTATTTTTAATATTCTGAACACAATTTGTAGATTCAAAGGGAGAAAATATATTTGTAGGAATATTAAATAAATACTTTGCCTTTGGTGATCTTGGTGTCAATTGTGCATGTTTTGGAGAAAGGAAAAGCATACGACAGTTACATAAACTGCATTATTTGCTAACTGGTAATGATTACTAAGCAATGCAAAAATATATACCAAGGCAGTGTCATAGGAAGTGTTATTCAAAAAGAACTTGTAATTTTAAATATGTTTAGAAAGACTTCACTGAGAAGGCAAAATGTACACATTCATGCATATTTCATTAGTTAGAGGAAAAAGAACTTGGCCACCCCTAACTTCACAATAATCCTCTCCATGCACAAAACTAGAAAATATCTGGATACTGGTAAATACAAACATTTCCACATAGAGTAATTACGGCTGTAAAATAATGAGGCAGGGTAGCTAGCACAGGTTAGACATTTTAAAAATTACATTTTACTATGGGCCAGGCTGGCAAACTACCCTATCCTCTCAGCCAATCAAAAGAAAATCCCATCAGATGTAAGAACAGGGCAACCCAACCTTTTAGCTCAAAATCACTAAAAATTCTTCAGAGTCCCTGTTGAAGGTAAAAGACTCAACCCCACCCCTTAACTGGTCAAAATCATAGAAATGATAATAGGACCATCTTTCCTCTCATCAGAGGCAGAGAGGGCAGCTGTTGTTACCTGTGCTCCACTCTCATTAGCATATCAATAACCAGGTAGCAATATCTAACTTGTAGTTGAGAGCAAAAGCTATTTTTCTTTTGTGAGAAACTTGCCCACGGCAGGTTTTTCTGCCATGAATCTTTTTCCTTTTCTTCTTCTTGCTAATAAACTCTGTCTGAAAACTTTACTGTCCGCTCTGAAAATCATTTTAGGAATGAACCAAAGAATCCATGAGTTTTGCACAGCACCCTACCTAGCATCAAATTAGTTGACACACTAGCAATTCTGGAGATTATTATAGGTTTATAGAGAAAATAAGAGCAGTGTAGAACCATAAATTATACTGCACAAAATGAAAAATTATCAATTAAGAACTGGGAAAAAAGTATTTGCAGTATAAAGTACTAGGCATAAAAGATAAAATTCAAGATTGAAAAAGAGATAATGCAAAATCAGTGTAAACTGATTTTGACCCAACCAAACATTTTTGTGCTCTGTTTGTACTTATATTTGATTATCTGTTTACTAGTTTCTCTATTCTAGTAAATCATAACATTTTTTCAGTTGCAGAACTCAGCACAATCCCTGAAATGTAACAAGCAATAAATAACAGTCATTAAGTTGATATGTAGATGAATGAACACATTTATATTAGTGATACCAGTGAAATAAGGTCTCAAAAAATTATTTTTTTTCACATTTCAGTTCAAAATCTTAAAAAACAATGACTACTTGTTTAGTTTTAGTTGTGTATATGTGTGAAGAAGAGAGAAAACAAAACTTTTATTTATTTTCTTTTTCCATCAATTTTGATTTTAAAAAATCTGCTCCTTATGTATGTTATGCAA
>NW_007029525.1:0-1323 GCF_000164805.1 Carlito syrichta | reverse complement strand
GTTGTCTTTATAAATGGTAACATTTGTTTAGATCTTGGTTAAAACAAAGCCCAAGGGAAGTATATCTGGGTTTTCCAAAAGAGATTCAGTCCCCAGTTTCAGAAACACCGAGGACACAGGCCTACTGCTGTGTGAAGGTCACCCAAGGCGGGGGACCAAGCCTCCACGGAGATGTCCTCAGTCTTTATGGGCTGACGTCCAGCAAGGCCGAGGCAAGACCACGAGGGAGTGGGAGCCACCAGGGGATGCAGGAGTTCCCAGTCACCTTGACACGCAGCCCCTCCGGGACAGGACCCTGACCCTCTGCTGGTCCCTATTCACGTTGGTACTGCCACTGTGTCTGAGAACCAGACATGGAGGTCTAGAGATATCCCCAAGGCCCCAAGTGCCCAGGCAGCCTGGCCGGTGAGCTCGGGCTGTCAACTACCCATGTGCCACCTTCAGGAAAATTTTAAAAACTCGTGGAACCTGGAAACGGTATTTTGTGTAGACAGGACACCACATGTCAGGTCCCTAGCCCTCCCCTTTCCCCAAATGGGGCGCATGGCACCAGATCCCATGAGAACTTGTGAAGAACACAGTTTTCTGGGCCTTGCCCTAGACTCCCTCCCTGGCCTCTCGGGACCTCCTTGCTGGGAGCACACCCTGCTGTCCCCTCGCTCCACTCCCCTGAGCCCTGTCTCTCTGCCAGGGTCCACTCCATTGGTTCCCATGAGCTTTCTCTGGACTACCCTCTCCATGGCAGAACAGTCCCCAAGGCCCTGATGGATGACCAGTGTGTGTGTGTGTGTGTGTGTGTGTGTGTGTGTGTGTGTGTGTGTGCACAGAACTTGCCCTGGACACTCCTGGACAGCTGTGCCTGGTAGCTCTGTGGTCCCCATTGCCCTGGAAGGTGGCCACTGAGTGGAGGTGACTGCGACCCTGGCTGCCGTGACTCTCCAGTGACCATGCTCGGACCCTGAGGGGCCCTTGTGTTTACACTGAACATAGAAGACAATGCTCAGTGCAGTTCTTCCAAAGTTCCTTCTCCACCCACAAGGGCTTCCTGGAAGCTGTGAGGAGGACTCGGGCCTGCGACCAGCCTGGCAAGCTACAGCTGTGACACTTGGATGTGGGGGCGCTGGACCCTCGGGATGTGACCTGGTGTCCTTTCCTGTCTGTCTTCTGCTGAGGGATACCTCTGGCTTCCCATTCCCCAAGCCTACCAGGCAGGCCAGCCTGTGTCCCTCTCCCCTTCCTTCCACATACTAAGACCAGCCCATCTCACCCTCCCCTTCCATCTCCACCCCTAGAACATGCTGTATCACCATCCTCTACAAAACC
>NW_007029524.1:10147-12500 GCF_000164805.1 Carlito syrichta | reverse complement strand
GGACCTTGAACATCCAATGTAATACTATAAGAAAAATGACTGACGGTACTGGGAAACTATGGGGGGGGGGATGGGATTAACAGTAGCAAATATCTGTCTGGGGCTGGGAAAACACCTCTTATTAACAGGGTGTCTGAATGAAACGTAATTGTACACCTAACCCTTAACTGTACCCCACAAAACCATAATAAAAAATACTGATTAATTATTTTTTTAAAAAAGTATTATAAACAATATGGATGAATGTTATAAAACATAGCACTGAGCAAAAGAAGCTAGACTTCACAGTCTCTATCATGTATGATTGCATTTATCTGATATTCTAGCTAAAGCAATGCTAAATCTATGGTATCAGCAGATGACTGCTTGCCTATGGATGGGAGAAGGTATTGCCTGAAAAGTGGCCAGAGGGAACTTTCTGGGGTGATGAAATAGTCTGTATCTCGATTGTGATGATAGTCCCATAGACATATATGTATTTGTCAAAATTTATTGAACACTCAAAATAGGTGTATTTTATTGTAAATAAATTGTATCTTTAAAATGTTGATTTTTGTGAAAATCAGCTTTTGTTGTAATGTATTAACAAAGATACTCACCAAGTCAACTTGAGCAGGCTGTTTATCCTTTCTGGGCATAAAGATCTTCCCCTCAGAAGAAGCTTCCCCTTCCTTGTCACAGCAATGTTTTAGGCAATAGGACAACAAAGAAGGAAAATTCTTTGCCTTCATTGAACTCACATTCTAATGTGTGGTAAGGATGGGGAAAATAACAAGAGAATAAGAGAAACTTATGATATAGTGTGTTAAATATTCTAATATGTGTGGCATGTAAACTATATGATATATTAGAAAAATAAAGCAAGAAAGCAGAATGTGAAATGTTGGGAGGGTTGGTATTTTGGAAGGTGTGGGCAGGTAGGGGAACTTCACTGAAAAGATAGCTTAAGTAAATATATAAAGTGAGGGAGAGACCTTTATAGTGTTTGTGGAATGAACACTCTAGGCAGAATGAGCGGCAAGTACAAAGACCCTGAGACAGGACAGTTGATGGTGCATTCTAGGATCACGAGAAGCCAGAGAGGCTGGAGAATAGTATTCAGCATGAAAGATAGATGGTGAGGACCTCAGAGATAACAGGAGCAAAATCATGTAGGGTCTGGTGAATAATTTAAGAATGTTGGATCTTACTAAATGATATGGGAACAACCTGAGGGTAAAGAAAATGACATGATCCTACTTATGTTTTAAAATAATCACTCTGGCTGCTGTGGTCAGAGTAAATTGTAGGAGACAATGATGAAAGTTAAGATACTAATTACAATAATCTTAGCTAGAGATGCCTGTGGCTTAGACTAAGATAGTAGCACTAAGGTGGCAAAAAGTAGTCAGATTTTTAATATATTTTGAAGGGAGACCCAACAATGCTGGTAGAGTAGATGTGAGTTATAAGAGAGAGAGGAGTCAAGGACGACTCCAAGATTTTTGTCCAGAGAAAATGGAAGAAAGAAGTTACCCTTAACTGAGATGAGCATAAGATGGGAGGAGCAAATCTGGGGGATAGACCAAGAACTCAGTTATGGACAAGTTACAATTAAGACATTTATTGGATATATGAATGGAAATATTGAGTGGATAGTTGGTATTGAAGCCTGGAGACATAAATTTTGGAGTAATAGTATATAGACAACATTTTAAAAATATAACAGAGCTGCATGATAACACTCAAAGAATAAGTGAAGATAGAAAAGAGACTAATTCAAGCACTGAGCTTTGGGCCACTCCAGGGAGACAAAGAGGAACCAGCAAAGAAAATCAGGTAGGTCTAAGTAAATCCAGGAAAGTATGTCAAGGAGGAGAGAGTGATCAGCTGTCTCTGACTCTGCTTACGGGCCAAGATGAGATCTGAAAATTGATCATTGGGTTTGGCAAAATGGAGGTGACTCCTTGATGACCTTGACAAGAGCAGTTTTTTAATGTGTGACGTAAAAATCTGACTGGAGTTACTTTAAAGAGAAGGAAAGACAATGGAGAAAATGTAGTAGATAGTCCCTTCAAGGAATTTTGAGAGAAAGAGGAGATAAATGGTCTGGAAGCTAAAGGGAGAGGTAGATTCCCCCCCTTTTTCTTGTTGTATTTTTTTTAATTTTTAAATTGGGAGAAACAAAACATATTTGTGTGCTGCTGGAAAAGACTCATTAGAAGAAGAGAAGCTGGGCTCGGTAGCTCAGCCTGTAATCCCAGTTGTTTGGGAGGCCGAGGTGAATGGATTGCCTGAGCCCGCAGGTTTGAGACCCACCTGAGCAACTTGACAAGACCTCATCTCTACAATAAATCAAAAATTAGCCGGGGCG
>NW_007029524.1:0-10127 GCF_000164805.1 Carlito syrichta | reverse complement strand
AGACTCCAACTCAAAGAAAAAAAAAAAAAGAAGAAGAGCAAAAGATGAAAATGTGGGTGAAGAAATTGCTTGAGCGTTGTTCTTGAGTAGGGAGAGGGTATGAGATCCAGTACACAGATGAATGTTATGTCCTTAGTCAGTTAAATAGCTAAGATAGACAAAATAGGCATAGTGATGGGAGATGATTGTGTTTCCTTGTTTGAGTAGTTTATATTTTATTTAAATTGAAGCTTAGAGTGAGGATTGTAGGGAAGAGGTATCAGAATTTTGAGGTTACAGGGGAAGATATGCAATATTTGTCTAGGAGACTGGGGTATAAAGTGAATTGCAAGGAGAAGACCAAGATGACTGATATGAGGCGGCTAGAGTGAGTTTCTCCTATAAAGTAAACCAAGACAGTGTTTTCAGCACCCAGAGAGGAACATATCCAGCAACATGCTCCATGCCTCTCCAAAGGAGTGATAATAATCACTTAGAGCTAAGAAGAAGAAAAAAAATCATCAAAACTGGGCTTGAACTGGCCAGACTCTTGCCTGTACCAATCTAGTCCACAACAGCCTCCAGACACAGTGGGGAAGGTGAGTGAGGGGAATTCAGTTCTGTGCTCCTGCCATGAACTTGCAGGGCCTCCTATACCTTGTGGAACTCCACTCCCTTGAGAAACTGCTTTACCCACAGCTGTGCTCTGCCATGGAGTGGTGCAGGAAAAAAGCCTTGTGCAGCACCAGCCACCATTTCCAGGAACTCAACCTTGTGAGCAGGGCAACTGCTTTCCAGCTGACTTTGGAGGGGATGGGCCCCAAGAGCAAACTCAGCTACAGACAGTTCCTGGCTGGGTGGGTTGCTTGAGAACACGTGAGGTCTTGAGGCCAGCTGCACTTTGACATTCAGATTGTAGTTTGTTGCTGCCATGGTGGGAACCAAGTGGAACATATTCCCATAGCAAACTCTCACTTTGCCTGTAAACTCTTCTGTGCTTGTCCTGCACAACAGCATTACTCCAGTGGCCTGAGACTTCCTCATACCACTGGAATACCCTAGAGTACACACTTGTGGGGTGCTTCAGCTCCTTTTCCCTGCACTCCCCTCAGAAGTTCAAAACAGACAAAGAATGTGCAAAATCCCCAGAAACCTGCCCTCAGCCTAGGCTGACTGGACACTTCCTGGGAGCAACACTTGCCAAGGAGAACCCTATAGCCACCATCACGGTTAGTTTTCTCTTACAAGTACCACCTCCTGGCCAGAGGTCAACAGTATAGTCCACTATATCAGATATAATACTCCAGCTTTGGGGAAGGCCTGATCCCAAACCCCAGCTAACACCACTTTCCAAGCCATTCCAACCACTCAGTACACTGTGAACCCATGCGGATACCCAGCATATGAATTCCACAGTTAGCAATTGAGAAACTCACCACACAAAGTGGGAGACACTCTACTAACAGCAATAAGCAGATCATCAAACAGAAAATATATATATAGCTAAGGGAACCACACAGTGCCTACTTCAGCCCCCTGCCCACCACAGATAAGAGTAAATAGTCTACACAAATGAGAAGGAACCAAAAAATTAATCTGACAATATGGGAAAAACAGAGTTCTCCAACACCCCCAAATGACTGCACCAACTCTTCAGCAGCAAACCCTAACCAAAACAAAATTTTTGAAGTGTCAGACATAGAATTCAAAAGGTTAATTATAAAATTGATCAATGAACTTCAGGAGAAAATTGAAAACCAACATAAAGAAATTTTTTTAAAAATTCAGAGTATGAATAAAAAATTCTCCAAAGAGATAGACACTTTTTAAAAAAAAGCTGAAATCCTGGAAATGAAAGAATCAGGGAAGTACAAAATGTAGTGGAATGTTTTAACAGTAGACTAGAACAAGAAGAAGAAAGGATCTCAGATCTTGAAAACAAGTCTTTTGAATTAACCCAATTAGACTATATTAAAGAAAAAAGAATCAAGAGAACACAGTCTCCAAGAATTGTGGGATTATGGAAAATTTCCAAACCTAATAATAATAGGTGTTCCTGAGGAAGAATAGAATGCAACAGTTTGGAAAACCTATTTGAGGGAATAATGGAGGAAAACTCTCTTGGCCACTCCAGAGACCTAAACATCCAGATACAAGAAGCCCAAAGAAACTCCAGAAGATTCATTGCAAAAAGGTCATCCCCAAGGCATATAATTATCCAGTTATGCAAAGTTAATGTGAAGTAAAGAATTTTAAGAACAGTGAGACAAAAGCATCAAATAACTTACAAAGGTAAACCTGTCAGACTTCTCAGAAGAAACTCTACAAGCCAGAAGAGAGTAGGGTCCCATCTTCAATCTCCTCAAACAGAATAAGAGTCAGCCAAGAATTTTGCCATCCTGCAAAACTAAGTTTCATAAATAGAGAAGAAATGAAGTCCTTTGCAGACAAGCAAGCACTGAGGGAATTTGTCAAAACTAGACCAGCTCTGCAAGAAATACTCAGAGCAATGGTGACCAGGGTATCTGGGACTGCAGGACTCAAAGGAGTTCTAAATACTGAAGCAAAAGACCAAAACACACCAGTAGAAAAATACTGGAAGTGATAAAATCCACAGGCCTTATGGAACACCAACACAACAGAGAAAATAAATACATACATACATAAAGCACCAGATAACACCCAGTATGATGAATGGCAAAGTACCTTAGATATCATTAGTAACTCTGAACATGAATGGTCCCAATGCCCTACTAAAAAGATATAGACTGTCAGAATGTATAAAAATAACACAACCCAAATATCTGCTGCCTTAAGAGATCCACTTAATTCACAAAGAATCCTATAGACTGAAGATAAAGGGATGGGGGAAAATATTCCATGTAAATGGAAACCAAAACTGAATAAGAGTAGCCATTCTCATATCAGATAAAACAGACTTTAAATTAGCAACAGGAAAAAAATATAAGGATGACTAATATATAATGATAAAAGGATCACTCCAACAAGAAGACATAACAATTTTAAATATATATGTGCCTAACACCAGAGCCCCAGTTTTATAAAGTAAATTCTACTAGACCTAAAAAAAAGATATAGATAGCAATACAATAATAGTGGGAGACACTCTACTAACAGCAATAAGCCGATCATCAAACAGAAAATCAACAAAGAAACACTGGAATTAAACCAGACTTTAAACCAGACTCTGGAACAAATGGAACTAACAGATATCTACAGAACATCCCATCCCCAAACCATAGAATATACATTTTTTTCATCAGCACATGGAACATTCTCCAAGATAGACCATATGATAGGCCCAAATCAGTCTCAATAAATTTTTTAAAAATCGAAACCTTATCAAGTAACTTCTCAAACCACAGTGGAATAAAACTAGAAATTAACTCCAAGAAGAACTTGTGAAACCAAAAAAAAGGAAACCAAACAGTATATTCTTGAATGATCCTTGGGTCAACAATGAAATCAAGATGGAAATTTTAAAATTCCTTGAAACAAATGACAATTAAAGAAGTTTTCAAAACCTGTGGGACACAGCCAAAGCTGTGCTCAGAGAAAGTTTTATAGTGCATAAGGCCTATATTAATAAGACTAAAAGACTGCATATTGACAACCTAACATCGCACCTCAAGGAACTAGAAAAACATGAACAAACCAAACCCAAAGCAAACAGAAGAAATAATGATGATCAGAGCAGAACTAAATGAAATTGAAATAAAAAACACAAAGGATCAAAGAAGCAAAAAGTTGGTTCTTTAAAAAAATAAGAAAATTTGATAGGTCACTAGCTAAATTAAGAAATGAAGAAAGAAGACTCAAATCAATGCAATCAGAAATGAAAATGAAGACATTACAACCAATACCATGGAAATGTAAAAGATCATCCAAGACTATTATGAACAGCTTTAAGAAAACAAAGTAGACAATCTAGAGGAAATGGATAAATTCTTGGAAACATACAACACCCCTTCCAAGCTTGAATCAGGAAGAAATAGAACCCAGAACAGACCATTAACAAGTAGTGAGATTGAAACAGTAATTGGAAGTCTCCCAACAAAAAAGTCTGGGACCTGATGGACTCACAGCTGAATTCTACCAGACCTTCAAAGAAGAACTGGAACCAATTTTACTGAAGCTATTCTACAAAGTACAGGAGGAGGGAATTCTCCCTAACACATTCTAAAAGGCCAGTATCACACCAACACCAAAGCCTGAAAAAGATATAACGAAAAAAGAAAATTACAGACCAATATGCCTTATGAATAGAGATGCAAAAATCCTCAACAAAATGTTACTACACTGAATTCAGCAGCACATATGCAAGGATGGTTCAACATATGCAAGGATGGTTCAACATATGCAAGTCAATAAATGTGATTCACTACATAAACAGAATTAAAAACAAAAATCATATGATCATTCCAATAGATGCAGACAAAGAATTTGATAAAATTCAGCATCCCTGCATGATAAAAACCCAGCAAAATAGGGATAGAGGGAACATCCTTCAAAATAACAAAAGTCATATATGACAACCCACAGTTAATGTCATCCTGAATGGAGAAAAGTTGAATGTATGTCACCTCAGAACTGGAACAAGGCAAGGATGCCCATTTTCAACACTTTTATTCAACATAGTACTGGAATTCATAGCCAGAGCAATCAGACAAGAAAATGAAATAGAAAATATCCAAGTTGGAAAAGAAGAAATAAAACTATCTCTATGCTGACAATATTATCCTACACCTAGAGAATCTTAAAGACTCCTCCAAAAGAATCAGTACACCAATAGCCCACGAGCTGAGTTAGCACTCAAAAAGCTAAAATACCTAAGGTTATATTTATCTATGGAAGTGAACGATCTCTACAAGGATAATTACAAAACTCTGTTGAAAGAAACTGTAGAGGACACAAACAAATGGAAAAACACCCCATGCTTATGGGTTGAAAGAATCAGCATTGTTAAAATGACCACATTAGGCTAAGCTTGGTGGCTCAGCCTGTAATCCCAGCACTTTGGAAGGCTGAGGTGAGTGGATTGCCTGACCCCGCAGGTTTAAGACCAGCCAGGGCAAGTTGGCGAGACCTCATCTCTACAATAAATAAAAAAAAATTAGCCAGGCATGGTAGCGCTTGCCTGTAGTTCTGGCTTCTTGGAAGGCTGGGGCGGAAGGATCACTAGAGCCCAGCAGGTCGACGCTGGCGTGGCTGTGAGCATGCCACTGCACTGCAGCCTGGGTAATGGAGTGAGACTCCAACTAAAAAGAAAAAAAAATGACCACATTACCCAAAATAATCTAAAGATTCAGCAAATTCCCATCAAACTACCAACATAATTTTTCACAGAATTAGAAAAAACAATCCTAAAATTCATATGGAACCAAAAAAAGACAGAATAGCCAAAGAAATTCAAAGTAAAAAGAACAAAGCTGAAGGCATCACATTACTTGACTTCAAATTATACTACAAGGCTGTAGTAACCGAAACAGCATGGTGCCGGTACAAGAGCAGACACATAGACCAATGGAACAAAGTAGAGGATCCAGAAATAAACCCAAATACTTTACAACCAACTGATCTTTGACAAAGCAGACAAAAACATACACTGGGAAAAGAACACAGTATTCAACAAATGGTGCTGAGAAAATTGTGTAGCTGCATGCAGCAAAATAAAAGTTGGTTCCTAGATCTTCCCATATACAAAAATTAACTCAAGATGTGTTAAAGACTTAAATGTCAGACCTAAACCATAAGAATTCTGGAAGAAAACCTAAGAAAAACTTTTATGGATGTTGGTCTAGGCAAAGAATTTATGGCTAAAACCCTACAAGCAAATGCAATAACAAGGAAAAAACAAAAAACAAATAGGACTTAATTAAACTAAAAAGCTTCCATATGGCAAAATAAATAATCAACATAGCAAATAGGCAACCTATAGAATAAGATAAGGCATTTGCAGACTACACTTCTGATAAAGGATTAATATCCAGAATCTACAAAGAATTCAAACAAATCAGCAAGAAAAAAGCGGAGAAAAGGGAACACTTATACACTATTGGTGGGAATGGAACTTCTATGGAAAGCGGTATGGAGATTTCTCAAAGAACTAAAAGTAGATCTACAATTTAATCCAGCAATCCCACTTCTAGGTATCTACCCCGAAGAACAGAGATTGTTATATGACATCTGCATGCACATGTTCATTGCAGCACAGTTCAACAATTGCAAAGATGTAGAATCAACCTAAATGCCCATCAGCTGATTGGTGGATAATGGAAATGTGGTATATATACACTTTGGAATACTATTCAACTATCAAAAAGAATGAAATAATGTCTTTTGCAGCAACTTGGATGGAATTGGAAAACATCATTCTTAGTGAACTTGCTCAGGAACAGAAAACCAAACACCCATGTTCTCACTTATAAGTGAGAGCTAAACTAAGGATATGCAAAGATGTAGAGAATAGTATAGTGGACACTGGAGACTCAGAAGGAGGGGTGGAGGGACACAAAATCACCTATTGGGTACAATGTGCACAGGTTGGGTGGTGGGTACTCCAAGTCCAGACCAAAAGCTATTTGTATCCCCTAAAGATATTGTAAAGGTATTCAAATAAAAATGCATAAATAAATAATAAAGTGGCTTAGAGAAAAACAGTATGACAGCAAAGCAGCCTTAAGAGAGCTCACTTGAATTCAGCGGTCAGGAATTTCAAATGGGACAAGCAGCCGTTTGGGTGTAGACATGGAGTTGGAGGAGGTTGGATTTAACCAGGACAGTGTTTAGCCAGTAAGAACAGTAAAGGGAGAGGGCTCTTAGAGTTGAAGGTGTATTCCAGGGAATGATTACCAAGATTGGCCCCAAATTCATGCTGGTTAAGAAGGGAAGTGAGGAGCAATAAACAAGACGGTAGGATCAAAGGATTGAAGATTCCAGTAAGGTTCAGTGGATTTTTAATGTTGAAATTCTAAGAGGAGTGAACTAGAGAATTAGGAAGTTAACAGGAGGGAAGAATGTTTGAAATTGAGCTTAGGGAAGAGTTGCAGTTTTGGAGAGGGCATGATCCATACTAATGATTTGTCTTAAGGTATATTTTGCCCAATATTATAGCACCACCAGTTTCTCTCTTTCTCCCCCTCTTTCCCTTTCCCCTCCATCTCCCTCCCTCCCTCACTTCCTCCCTTTCTTCCTTCAGCTATTTGCCTTGTATATCATATTTACTTCCAATATTTTTGTATACTTAGGTTTTAGTTTTATCTCTTATAAAAAATATATAGCTATATATATAATATATGTATCTTAAATATATACTATATATACATATATATAAATTTATATATCTTTAAAATATATATTTTTAAACCCTGTTTGGTTTTTTATCCCCTCTTCCACTTAACTGGTATGGGAGGAATGTGTCATTCAATGTGCCAGGCACATTCTAGGCACCTGAAATTCATCAGTAAACAGAACAGGCTAAGAACTCTGCCATCAAGTATGGAATTCTCTCTGGGAAGGACAATAAATCATAAGCACAGTAAATAAGTAAATTATGCAGTATATTAAAAAGTGATGAGAAAAAGAAAATGATCACAGTGGGCAACTGGGAATATTAGTGGGATAGTTTTCAGGGTTAGACAAGGTAATCAGAATTATCCTTTTCAAAGGATGTAAAAGGTGTAGGGATTAGTCAAGTGAAATATGTGGGAAACAGGCATTCCAGGCATTGGGAACTTTTGAAGCAAAAGTCCAGAGTCAGGAGTGTGATTTGAGGGTTTGATATGTGTCAAGAATTTGCTGAAAATGAGTTAGGCGGTGGGGAACACATCACATAGGGAATTATGGGCCATTGTAAGGACTTTGACTTTGACTCTGAATACGGTGGGAGCTACAAAAGAGTTTTGAGCAGAGGAAAGACTTGATTAGATGTATGTTCTGTTTTGTTTTGGATCAGAGTTTCACTCTGTTGCCTAGGATAGATACAGTAAGTGGCACCATCACAGCTTGCTGCAGCCTCAACCTCCTGAGCCCAAGCTGTCCTTCCACCTCAACCTCCCAAGTAGCTGGGACTACAGGCTGTGCCACCACGCCTGGCTAATTTTTTTCAGTTTTTGTAGAGACAAGATCTTGTTATGTTGCAGAGACTGGTCTCAGACTCCTGGGTTCAAAGCAATCCTTTTGCCTTGGTCTCCCAAAGTGTTGTGATTACAGGCGTGAGCCACTGTGCCCAACTGATCTGATGTAAGTGTTTAAAGGCATTATGCTAGTGAAATAAGCCAGTCACACTAAAACAAATATTTAATGATTCCATGATTATGAGGTATTTAAATTAGTCAAATTTATAGAATCAAAGAGTGGAATGGCGGTTGCCAGGAGCTGAGAGAGGGGGAAACATGGAGTTAATATTTAATGAGTAAGATGAATAAGTTCTAGAGATCTGCTGTACAACATTGTACATAGGTACAGTGCTCTACTGTGCACTTGAAAATTTGTTAAGAGTGCAGATCTCATGCTAAGTGTTCTTACTACCATAAAACACAATTTAAAAAAATAAAGTAAAAGAATTATCTGACTGGTGTTATAACAATAGACTGCAGTGAGGTAGGGTGGAACTAGAAGTGCACGTAGGAACTTACTGGAATATTCCAAAAAGTTGATGGTCACTAAGACCTGTATGCTGGTTAGATTCTGGATATATTTTGAAGATAGAACCGATGTAATTTCTTGATGGATTGAATGTAGTTAAGGAGTCAAGGAGTCTAAGTTTTCTGACCTGAGCAACTAAAGAATGGAGTTGTCATTAACAGAGCTGGGAAGGCAGATTGGGGAAGGTTTGGGAGTGAAAATCACAAATTTAGTTTTGAACTCATTAAGTTTGACACGTCTATTAAACATCAAATGGGAATATTGATTAGGCAATTGATTTATAAGTGGAGAGTTTGGGAGAGAAATCTGTTCTGGAGATATAAATGTGGGTTTTGAAAGCCTTTAGATGGAATTTAAAGCCATAAATGTGAATAAGATCAGCAAAATTTTTTACCTCTTCATATTTATTGTGTTTAGAGATATGTTGAAATGTGGTTTTGCTTATTATTGGGAGCTTTGTATTTGTTATCTCTGATTTTCTTTCTTGTTTATTTCTTTATTTATTTTTCTAAATTGAGATAAAGTTTACAAAAAATAATATTCACCATTTTAAGGAAACATTCAGCATATTCACAGTATTTTGCAGCCATCACCATTATCTAATCCCAGAACATTTTCATCAACCCAAAAAGAAACCCAGTACCCCTTAAACACTCACTCTCCATTTTCTTCTTCCCACAGTTTGTGGCAACCAATAATCTCCTTTGTATTTCTATAGATTTTCCTATTCTGGACATTTCATATTAATGAAATCATACAATATATGGCCTTTTGTGTCTAGCTTGTTTTACTTAGTATAACATGTTCAGAATTCATCCATGGTGTAATATGTATTCGTATGTCATTACTTTTTATTACCAAACAATATTCCATTGTATGAATATACACTTCCAGTTTTTCCATTTATCAGTTAATGGACATTGTATTGTTTTCACTTTTTGGTTATCATGAATAATGCTGCTATGAGCATTCATTTTTGTTTTAATATATGTTTAAAATTTGCTTAGATCTGTAACTAGAAGCAGAATCACTGGGTCTTATAATTCTATGTTTAACTTTTAAAAATTTTTGTAGAGACGAGGTCTCACTATGTTGTCCAGGCTGATCTCAAACTCCTGGTCTCAAGTGATCTTCCTGCCTTGGCCTAGTGTTGGGATTACAGGTAGCCACCACACTCAGCAATGCTGAACTTTTTGAGGAGTTGCCAAATTGGTTCCACAGAAGCTACACAATTTTACATTCTTGCCAGCAAAGTACAAGGAATTTAATTTCTCTACTTCCTTGGCAACACTTGCTATTTTTCTTTTTAAAATTATAGTGATCCTAGGGAATGTCAAGTGGTATTTCATTGTGAATTTGCATTGTATTTCCCTAATGACTGGTGATATTGAGCATCTTTACAAGTAAGTATTGGCTGTATGTTTCCTTTGGAATAATGTCTGTTCAGATAATTTTCCCATTTTTTTTTTTTTTTTTTTTTT
>NW_007029523.1:0-1380 GCF_000164805.1 Carlito syrichta | reverse complement strand
TCTCGGTGATTCAGTGCCTTCCTCTGAAAATGGGGATGAGAGCATCAATTTCTTTGGGCCATTGTAAAGGTAAATGCATTGGGGTTAAATCTACAAATCTGGAAAAGATAGTAGATAGTCTCTCCAAGGATGAACGCTATAGGAGGATCAAAGGACACCAGCTTTTTTACTGCTCCTTTCTACAGACCTGCGGAGACAGCTGCTAAAATACACAAAAAGTGACATTGTGGACTTCCTCAGTGTGTTGCCCAAAACTCAGCATGATCCCCACTCCTTCCTGGTAGACATGTGGCTCCAGACGGTGAGCACCTGCTTCCTTCCTTGGGCAGGCCCAGAAAGCTGGAGATGGGTAAGAGATTAAGGAGGGTCTTGAGCACCTGAGCTCTTCTCTTTCAGGAAGCAATGCTCTGCTTTTCTATCTACGGAGTGTTCAAGGAAGGTGAGTGTCTGTACAGTCTCCTCCTCAGATGCTCCACTGCTCCTCCTCCCTGGCTGGCCTCCCACTCAGAACTCTCCCAGTTTCCCCGATGTATGCCTCTTCTTTCCTATTCTTCCCTCTGTGTTTTTTTGCCCCTGCTCTACCCATCAGCTATCGTGATCTGACCTAGGTCCGTGCCCATACCTGTCTGCCCCACACAGCTTAGGCATGCGTGCATTAAGGTCACAGGCTGTGGAGTTTGATAGCTCTCATCTCAGGTCCTGACTCTGTGAACTTGAGCAATTTACTTAATCTTCAGTTTCCTTATTTGCAAAAATGGGGTTAATAATTGCCATCTTTTGAGCTACTGTGAAACAAAACCAAATGAACAGTTTTCACAGGGCCTTACACATGATAAGAGCCCTATTACTGGAGGGGATTGTTCCTATTGTTGCCCTCCTGTTCCCGTCACACCCTCCTGACTCCAAGTGAACAATTGTCCCAGTCTGGGTTTGGCCTCCTTCAGCCTGAATGTTAAATAAGACTCTGACTCAGGAACTCCATGTGAGCCTGTAAAGCATGTACTGCATTAAGGGCACATTGTTGTTTTTTTGTCTTTGAAGTGGAAGGAATGTCTCAGGGTTCTGTTCTTGCCTTCACCCGGACCTTTGTCTCTACTCTTGTCAGCAATTCCAGGTAAGTGTTGTGATGTAGGTGGGAGGCCAGTATTGTGGGAACGTGGTGGTGAAATCCTCAGGGGAAGCTCAATATTGTGGAAAGCCAACAGTTGGATCCAAGGAGCAGTCTGCCCTCGTATTTAAGAGTGTGGGCTGTGGAGTTGGAATACAAGTTTTCTTCCCGACCCCAACATTCACTACTTGTGTGACCTTGATCAAGTTACATGACCTCTCGGTGATTCAGTGCCTTCCTCTGAAAATGGGGATGAGAGCATCAATTTCTTT
>NW_007029522.1:0-1383 GCF_000164805.1 Carlito syrichta | reverse complement strand
TGCAGGGACATTTGGTAATATCTGGAGACACTTGAATAAGGTTGTTCCTTAAAATGGAGAATATTTATTGATCCACTGAAGTTCAAAAAGGCAATTTAAAAACACACATACAATAATTTAGACAAATAGAAATGATTTATATTTATGCCTGATGCTTTCTTGAAAACATGTCCAGGTATAAAACTAACCAGAAGGATATTGAGAAGATTAATCTGATATGTTTTGTGAAGCAGTTTAAGTTTTAACTCTTCTGAGGTGTATAGGAAAACCTATATATACATATACACCTGAAGTGTGTATGTCAAATAAGGAGACATAAAGGCGATGATCCTAGCACTTATCAAGCATTGTCAAAGCATCATTATTCCCTAGAAGCAGAGATTTTTGCTTAGGTGAAAGCAAATGCTTGACTTTCACTCTTATTATTTCAGTAAGTAAATTAGGAATCCACTGGAAAGACAATCTAAAGACTTGATAGAATTGCAAATAAATAAATAAATAAAGGCAAGAGGGAAGGAAGGGAAAAGGAAAAGAATGAGAGAAACAAGGAGTGTGTCCTTGTTGATGTTTAAGATAGTCTGGTTTTTAGAACTCTCTTTCTAAAGGATAGGATTTGAGAAGTCTACGCTGTGGCTGCAGCTGGGTTTTGTATTCTGCACCTGCTTCTCTCTCCCGTATGACTTAAATGAACTAACCTTGAAGACAGATAAGTCTTTTGTACAAAAGACTAGCAAATGGATTGGAAGAGAAAGTTGTAAATAAATCCTTAATTGTAAAAAGGCAGTTAGTTACCTTTATACAATAATACAAAATAACTCTTCATGAATTCTAAACATTTGGAATTCTGAGAAAGTTAATTTTATAATTTAAGGTACACAATATAGTTCTATAATTTAAATGCAATTTTAATAGCATTGATAAATCCCATATAATTATTCCATTAGCCTCTGTAAACATTTTGACTCTCCCCTGCAACTCAGTAGCTGAATAAAAACAGACCCTCAGGACCTCATTTACTTGCTATACCTGTCTCATTTACAAGCCAATTAATTTACATTTTCAGCATTTCAATTATAGGGTTCTATTAACAATGTCCTAAATAATCTATAGTGAATAGCTTTCCAAACTCAAACTATTCTAAAACTCCACAATTCTGCTTTCTGTCACTTAATAAATATCAAAAGTGCATATTAATGAGACCTATAACAAGAACCCAAATATGACCCATTGGATGTTATTATAATTCCATGAAACAGTCTATTATTATCAAAGTCATGCAATGAATATTATAATTTTGGATCCTCAGAAAACACAATATTCAAATGTCTATGTACTAATGTCTGGATCACTGCCTTGTCTGTAGTTGTGCATATTCTATTCTGG
>NW_007029521.1:0-1396 GCF_000164805.1 Carlito syrichta | reverse complement strand
TGTTTTCCTTCTTGATTAATGGCTAGAATTTTCTGATTTATCATTGCTGGCAGTTCTGCACATGGAAGATCTCATGATTAGGGGGTCTAGAGAGTCATCAAGGAAAGTGGGAGTTCTCACGTGACTGATTTCATGAGACTGTAAGAGAGGGGAAGTTGATTATGGCTATTTCAGTGTCAGCATTCCACCCTCTCAGGAGAAACCTGAGCCCAATGTCCCACGTGGGTCTTAAGCCAGCAATTCCAATGGAACTTGGATGATATATCAGAAGTATAGAAGAAATAAAATTCCAGCAATTTGGAGCAATAAACCATGGCCTCTGCTAATTCCAAAAAGGCATGGGTCAGGTCACAGTCACACCCAGGATCTCTTGAGCAGCAGCATCTGGGTTATGTTATGTGCTGGAATGTACTGGAACTCTAGAACTCTTCTGAGGCTTAGTAGGTATATTAGAGGTTCTGACTTGCAATCTTTCCATCTCATGACTTGATGTTATTATTTCTGTCAATTCTACTTTCTATTGCCTCTTTCATAATTAATACTCACAATCTCTTGCTTTCTTCCTTTTTCCTTTCATTTCTGCTTCATCCATTTACTTAGAGCAGCAATTCCAGGTGTCATTTCCAGACCAGCAACATCACCATCACCGGGGACTTATCAAAATGCAAATTATCTGAGCCAACCTCAGATCCACTGAACAAGAAACTCTAGGGCCAGGACTCAGCAATCTGTGACTTAACAAGAACCTCCAGGTGATCCTGATGCCTGCTAAAATTTGAAAACCATGGCTTGGAATTGGGGTTGCCTTAAATAGTAGTAGGTGGCAGCTCTCAGGATGGAAAGCAGGGCTGCAGGAGTTGTCAATGAATATTTATCAGTATCTTTTTGATGCTCCGTGTGGTAGTTGCCTTACAAAATATTTATTCTAACTTTTCTCTCCAAAGGAAATTTGACTTTTAGCTAGATACATTGTCCCCTGTCTAAGACAAATTTTCTTGGCCTCTTTTGCAGCTAAAAGTGTGGCTACATGTCTCAGTTTGGGGATGCAAGTGGATTGGTCATATGGAAAGAGCATGCTTTTTCCATTTTCTTTGTCCATCCTGCTACTTGGAAATGAATGAGATGGTGGCAATTATGGCAACTCTCTTGGACCGAGTGAACAAACACTATACCCTGGGTTTAGTGCAGCTAGAAGTAGAAATAAATTTAATTTTATCCTAACAACTTTGTAACTACCATATTAGTCTTGGAGTTATTCTACCTACAAATTCTCTTACATAAGAGAGAAATACACTTCTGCTTTATCTGAATTACTCTTTTCTGGATCCCCGTTACTATAATCCCAAATAATGTATTCCATACTGAATGCACAAAATAATACCCCTTCTTGTACTTC
>NW_007029520.1:0-1404 GCF_000164805.1 Carlito syrichta | reverse complement strand
GGAACTTGGCAACAGTACTTTAAGACTGTTGAACTGAACTGATTGATCAGAGTTTGCTCACATAGTACTCACATTATATAGAACCAAGGACCCATTTGGTGGACAACTTAAATTCATGCTACTGGACTTGAAGCACCTTGAACAAGAGCATTTTCTTGGTTCATTGCAATCCCACCACTGGTGTTAGAAAAGCAGCTTAAGTGTAAGAGTTAGAGGTATCGTCTCTGTAGGGAAAGCATCATCAGCATTACTCATTGACTTCTTGCTGTGCAATATTTTATATAATAATATTTTAATCATGTTTTAGTCAAAATGCAAATATCTTTAAGAGAACTCAACCATACACTGAATAGCTAGCAAGTTGTTACCGAAGAGTGCTGCAATTATCTGACAATATTTTGAGTAACATTTATTGCGTGTCAATAAAATCCTACACAACCACAGCTGAACAGGAAGAGACTAGTTTATAAAATGCCCATTATTCTAATAATCTCTTTGTCTTTGTTAATGTTACAATATGCTAAATAGTGCCAAGCTTGGAAAACAAAAGTTCATGGTTATGTAAGTGTTCTGGCACTTGTCACTGAGCAAGTCACTTGGAATTTGAGCTTGTCCCACGGTTTGACTAGGCTGTGCAAACAATAGCGATGCAAATGTAGCAAAATGCCTCTGTTGTGATGGCTTTCCCTCTAAGTGTTCATTCTTGAGAGTTCCACGTCTTTTCCCTGTCAATAGGTTACTATCTTTACACAAGAAAGCCTGCTGAGTGTCCTGAGAAGGAATGACATTCACTAGTTTTGAACTTATCTGAAGAGAACTATCCTTTCTCTTTCGCTTTTAGGTCAGAATTAGAGCTTCAGCCAGTGTACATCGCACATACAAGTGCTTTTGGGATAGTAAAAGAGTCAAAAAAATGCAAGAAGAAACATTTCGTTTTTAAGAACAAATGTCTCACTTTCTTAATATAGAGCAGACCCTCCTAATGACTGCAAACTTTCTACTCTGGTAATAGATGTGCGGGGCTTCCGTTCTGAAGAGAATAATAGCTAGTGGTTCACTGAGTACTGACTCTGGGCCAGGGTCTAACCTAAGTGTGTAAATGCACTAACTCATTAAATACATGTATTCACTCACTGACTCGAGGTAGGTAATTTTATCATTCCCAGTTTACAAATTAGGAAACTGAAGCTCACGGAAGTCAAATAACTTGCTTTAATAAGTGGTTGAACAGGGATTCAAATAGAGGTCCTTTAGCTCCAGTCACTGAGTTCTTCAACGCTAAACTACTTGTCTTTTGGATGCCAGAAAAGACTTTGCAAACATAAATCGAGAACATTCTAGAAATAATTTATTCCTAATATTTAAAAAAAGGGGAAAGAGAAGAAAATGATAAAAATTTAGGAT
>NW_007029519.1:0-1652 GCF_000164805.1 Carlito syrichta | reverse complement strand
TTCCTAGGTATATTCTGAATTCATCTTTTATCATGTGCAAAAAAATTGTTTTCCAAGACTCAAGCTTGGTAAAAGAGACAGCAGAGGACAATATTTTATTTTCCTTTTTCTTTCTAGGGGACTCTACATAGCTGTTATATTTTATTACAAAGACAATATCTTAGTCACCAATGAAGATCAAATACCAATTGTTGAAATAGATGACTCTCACACCAGTTCCATCACACAAGATTTTCTGTGGTTCACGAAGGTATACTGAGTTCTGATTTTATTTTTCCCCACTTTGCACCAATGTTACTCCACATAAATCTCTAAAACCTTAGTTGAGGGGACTCCAGCAATCAAAGTTTTGGGGTAGAAGTAAGTTATCTCAAAGGTCCCTTCTAGCCCTAATATGCCCTATGTTATTTAAAAGAAAAAAAAAAGCCAGAGTAGTGTCTACACTACATTTTCAAAGCGAAGAGGCTTACATCCTGTCAGACTGTGTCTCCACTATTCTGAGTTATGGGATCATTTGGCAAAGACTAAAATGTGAACTGTTTCATTAGCACTCAGATCTTTTTCCAGTTGGACAGAGATCAAAAAGTCGTTTTACATGTATCTGAAAATGGACTGGAGAACAAATATCAGGGGTCAGGTTTCCTTCTCCCTACTTTGCTTTGATGCCACAACCTAAATCATGCACTATCTTGGACAATGATATGACCACATGCCTTCTTTTGCAGCTGTCTTGTATGTGGGAAGATATAAGGTGGCTAAGGCAAAGTGTACCAATCTCTACATCCTCATCAACAGTGCTGCAAACTCGGCAGAAGATGCTCGCAGCAACAGCCCAGCTACAGGTGAGGAACCAGACTTCAACCCAGACCCCCAAGGAAAATTTTTTTTAATGTGCACAGTTCAGTTACCAATCCCACCTAAAGAGGAAAAGGATGGGCTCCTTTCTTTTTCAGATCCCTGAACACATGAAGTCTTGGACAATTTGAGCTGCATACCTGTTCATGTGGGGAAACGGTGCCTTGGGCAATCTCCTCCAATGTAGTCTCCCTTGAAGATTCTTCAATTCCCTAAATAAGAAGACTTGAGTTCTAAATTTATTCTTATAAGTCAACTTATTTCTTCTTTCTGGGCCTCAGTTTCATCACTTGAAAGATAAGAGAAGTATGATGAGATCATTTGAAGATCCCTGCTGCTCTGGCATCATTTGCACCAATAAGTGTGTGGAGATGGAAAAAGAGACCAGCAGATATTTTGAGGAGTTTCTTGGTGTGGTGCTTTGGTTAAAGCACAACTTATAAAAAACAAACAAAAAACAACTTTTAAAAAGATTATCTCAATCTTGAATGTATTCATCCTTCCATACTACCTTCCATACTACCAACCACATCAGATCAAGTACCCAATCTTTGTAGGTTACAGAGCTCCTCTGAGAAATGGTGTTGAATTCTAGCCAAGCTCTTCTGGGTTTTCCTCTCATTGTTTTCTGGTATTAACTGAATTTGTGGTTCTTTTTTTTTTGAGTTGGAGTCTCACTCTGTTGCCCAAACTGGAGTGCAGTCGCCGCTCCCGGCCACCACAGCCTCGACCTGCTGGGCAATCCTTCTGCCTCAGCCTTCCAAGTAGCCGGAATTACAGGCATGCACTACCATGCC
>NW_007029518.1:0-1714 GCF_000164805.1 Carlito syrichta | reverse complement strand
TGATATTGATAATTTGTCTTCTGTCTTTTTGCTTTGTTAGTCTTTCTAGATGTTTGTCAATTTCATTAATCTTAAATTTTTTGTCTTATAGGTTTTCTCTATTGTTTTTCTGTTTCCAATAATTGATTTCTACTTTTATCTTTATAATTTCTTCTGCTTGCTGAGTGTTTCTTTTATTTTTCTTTGTTTAGGTTCTTGAGGCAAAAGTTTAGATTAATGATTTGAGATTTTCCTCCTTTCTATTGTAAATTTTAAGTGCTATGCATTTCCCTTTCAGCACTGATTTAGCATAGATTTCTTTTTATTTACCATGAGACTTCCTCTTTGATTATTTCATTTTATCTTTCTTTTTTGATTTCTAGTTTCATACATTTTTGTTAGAGAACATACTTTTATAATTTCAATTCTTTCAAATGTGTCGAAGTTATTTGTGTAACCTAATATGTAGTCTATCTTGGTATCTGTCTCATAGGCTCTTTAGAATGCATTTTGCTCTTGTTGGGTATGGTGTTCTATTAGTATATATGTCTATTAGGTCCTGTTAGTTGATGCTGCTGTTGAGTTCTTCTATATCTTGATGATATCATTCATACAGGCTCTGTCTGGTTGCTTTAATGGTTATTAAAGGACGAGTGCTGAAATCTCCAATTATGATTGTGAATTTGTCTATTTCTCTATTCAGTTCCATCAGTTTTTGCTTCACATATTTTTCAGCTCTGTTTTTGTGGTTCACACTCACAAGATCACAGGTCTTTTTGGTGCATTGACCCTTTTATCATCATGTGATGTCCTTCTCTGTTTCTGGTAATTTTCTTTGCTTTAAAGTCTACTTTTTCTGATATTAATACAGCTATTCTTGCTTTCATTTAATGAAATTTGCATGATAAACTTTTTCAATCCCTTACTTTCAACTTACCTAAATTATTATATTTGAAGTAAGTTTCTTACAGATAGCATGTAGGTGAGTCTGGTATTTTTATCCACTTTGCCAATTAGTGATGTATTTAAAGCATTTGTATTTAATGCAATTATTGATATCTTAGGGGTTACATCTGCCACTTCAGTTTTTATGTTATTCTATTTTTTATTTCTCTGTTTTATTATTCTTGCCTTCCTATGAGTTACCGGAACATTTTTAGAATTCCATTTTGATTTATCTATATTGTTTTTTTAATGTATCTTTTTGTAGATTTTTAAATGGTTGTTCAAGATATTACATAATCTAAACATAGCATAACACAGTCTATTGTCATCATCACTTTGCCAATTTGAGTGAAGTATAGAAAATTTACTAACACTTATGTTTCTTTACCATCTCTTGTATATAATTGTCTTAATTTTCCTGCACATTCACTGAGAGCCACATCAAACAGTGTCATATTTTTTGCTTCAACCATCAAACATAATATAGAAAACTGACAAGGAGAAGGAAAGTGTGTTATATTTACCATATTTGTTGCCACTGACATTTCCAGGTTGCCTGCTTGTTCTAGTCCAAGTCTGGGATATATGAGACAAAAATAAAGCCCAGGGAATTTACTACCACATTGTTCCTCATGACCTGAGTTTCCCAACTGGTCTATCTTCTCTCCTCCTTTCAGAAACTTCTTGTGTTTGTTTTATATATAATATTCAGGGTGCTTAGTTGTATTTAGTGGGGGGAATAAGGAAAATGTGTCTACTCCATCTTGTCCAGAAGTGGAGTGACTAAGTG
>NW_007029517.1:0-1712 GCF_000164805.1 Carlito syrichta | reverse complement strand
CTACTTGGAAGGCTGAGGTGGAAGGATCACCTGAGCCCAGTAGGTTGAGACTGTGGTGGCTGTGAGCGAGAGTGCCACTGCACTCCAGCCTGGGAGACAGAGAGATTCCGACTCAAAAATAAATAAATAAATAAATAAAATTGAGTTTTCTCTGTTTAAAAAAGCTAAATTTTTGTGTGTGTTTTTTGACAACTATGAAATTTTCTATAGTTACTTTAGAAGTTTTTTAATTGCCACACTGGTTAAATGAATAACTAAGCATTATTTCACAATGACTTGTGATTCTATTTAACCAAATGTTTTAAACCTTTTAACATTTTGGGCGAACTTCCCCAAATTAAATTCTACATAAAGTCTTTTTCACCTCAAACTAATTTTAGAATTTTCCAGATAGCCCCCTGGAAAGTTGAAAACTTTGTTCTCTCTTTGTGAAAAAACAGAGAGATTAAACCAATTAGACTTTGTTTATATGTCAAATTATGAAGGAAACTGTCAAGTAAAAGTAATGCAAACCTTTTTTAGATTATATTTCTATGGGTATATGTTAATAATATGTGTTCCGGCTGGGTTTGGTGGCTCAGCCTGTAATCCCAGCACTTTGGGAGGCCGAAGCAAGTATACTGCCACAGCCTGAGGGTTCAGGACCAGCCTGGGCAACTTGGTGAGACCTTGTCTGTACAATAAGTAAAAAATTAGCAGGGCATGGTAGCACATGTCTGTTGTTCCGGCTACTTGGAAGGCTTAGGTGGAAGGATCTCAGGAGCCCAGCAGGTTGACACTTGGGTGGCCGTAAGTGTGCCACAGCACTCTAGCCTAGGCGACGGATTGAAACTCCAAATCAAAAAAATAAAATAATATGTGTTCCACAAAAATTTCTAAAATTTCATCAATGTCCTTACTGTCATATAATCAGTTACAATACTAGTTATTAGCTTAAAATGTACATCACAGAAGTAACCAAATCTTCTCGCCAATTGCATTAAAAAAATTATCATGAACATTTTATTCCTTTTTTCGTCCAAGATTGTTATAGTTTTACTCTGATGCTTTCCGGAACGCTTTTGCAAGCAGCAAAGATACAAGAGTAAAAGATTCGTAGAAAAGACTCTGACAAGTACTGGTCTCTAATAACTTACAACTGGAGTTGTTCCTATCATGATAGCCTTACAAATGAAGATGGATGACTTGATACAAACTTCAGAGAAATCACTACAACTCATCTATGGACAACTTTAGTGCCTAGTAGCTATGTGGGTCATGCAGAAAGTTCACAAGGACACATGATGAAATCACCAGACACATTCAAACTACAAACCAGGAAAATTCATTAGATTGAAAGTGTCACATTGAAAAAAAATGCAGATTCTATGTCAATAAGTCAGGAACTGTACCTCAAAATCTTAGAAAGCTAAAGGATCAGGTCCAGGTTTTTTACCAGAATGAGAAAGCACAATCAATTGATCTATTTAGTTGATTAAATCTTGGTTCTTGGGGCCCTTGGTTGTGGGATACTTTTTCAAATCCTTGCCATTAGCTTCTTATTTGTCACATTGATAATCTCCTTTGTGTGTCATATTCTCTCAGGTCTTAATTGCTTGTCAGCAGCCACTAACTTGATATGTGATCCCTGTGAAGATTGAACAGTAAGAACTACAGAAATAGCCGGGCTCAGTGGCTCAGCCTGTAATCCCGCGCCTTTGGGAGGCTGAGGT
>NW_007029516.1:16411-16893 GCF_000164805.1 Carlito syrichta | reverse complement strand
AGCTAACCAACCACCTTGTTAGTGTGCTGTTCCTCTATACAAAGATATGGTTTACAGAGAGAAGAAAAGAGAAGAAAAGGAAAAGGAAAAGAGAAAAAAGGGAACAATACAGTAGGAATAGAATTAAGTCATTAAACTGATAGAATCAAAGAAGCACACTCTGAGACATTTCGTTTAAGTCCAATGTCCTTTCAGGTCTGATTTCTAGTTTTCTTTTCAAGCTGGTAAATTAGTTTGCAGTTAGAGTCAATTGCCCCTGATCTGCTGTGAAGGACAGTTCAGATTAACCTTCCTTCAGCAGTTTGGTCTATGTCTTTATCAAGCTTGTTTCTCCCGTTTCGGTGTTGTTACCTTGAATCGCCAGCAGGTGGTGCTATCTCATCTGCTGCCCCAGAGGGGGTGGGGCCGGACAGGAACAAGATGGCTGCCTGCCTCCAAGCAGGCAACATGAGCCCCACGCCGGGTGGGCAGGACAGTCTCGG